>NW_026889846.1:0-206072 GCF_033153115.1 Saccostrea echinata
ATATATCTTTGTTTTCCCAAATTAGTTATGTTTTACATACACGGATCTAGAGGGGGGGGGGGGGGGGTCGGTGGGAGGGGTGGGTGGGTGTCCGGACCACCCCCTGGAATTTGTAGAGTTATTTAATGTATATACTAAACCAACTTAAAGCCACGGTGACCTTGACCCCCCCCCCCCTCCTAGAAAACGTGGATCCGTGTTAAGTTGATATGAAAAGTCATAGATATTAAGCATAAGATGTCAACCACTCCCCTCCCCCGCTGAAATAGGTTTCTTACATTTAGGAAAGGAGTTTACCTTTTTTTTTTTTTTTTTTGAAAAAAAGAAAAGAAAAGAAAAGAAAAATCGTAATATTCCTAGATACTACTTCACACCGTGAATTAAAACTAAGCAACGTAAAACCGTAATTTTCCCCCAGCGAATTCAACATCCAAACTTCAGCCTATTGATTTACATCCTAATCAATGACACATTTGGCCATGTATTTATTAACCACTCTTTTTTCACACATTTATTACCCTGAAATGTAAAATACAGAGCATGTTTCTGTGTGCGTTTTATTTTAAGCAATCATATAGCAATCGGATGTTGTCAAATCCGGCAAATTTTTTGAAAGCACTGGTCACTGAAATAAAAAAAAAAAAAGTTTTACTGCACGATGCTGAGCACAGTCAGGTTTAGAACTGGTTTGGACATTTCTGCAGATCTTTATTTTGTTTTTGCTTCATTTAGGATCCATAAACTCTTTCTCAATCTTCGTAAAAACAATAAAAAAAAAATAACTTGACCGTAGAAAAGTTTCTCAGATCATCTTTGAAATTTATTACCAACATAAAAAAATAAAATTATGGTGGAAATGCGATGTTATCAAGTGAAACTACATGTACATGAAGGCAATGACTGAGGACGTTTCTAAAATATTTTTTTTCATTTATCATTATTGGAAAAGTAGGAAAGTAGGGAAAAAAATACTAAAGACCCCATTTACAACCTTTATACAGATATTAAGGTTCATCGATACTCTTATAAGAGAGATAACTCTTAGTGACATAAATGTCTATTATTCTTTCATAAATTTTACAAGTTGAAATGTCTTTTTTGTCCAATTTTGCCCTACAAGCTATGCTTTTATCGTTTCTATTTTACTTATAAAATACTTTCTTTTGGAAAATCATAACGGTTTTAAAAAGCAAAGTTTTATATATATGAATAAGCAGAGGGTTTATGAATCTTAATTTGATTATTTTCGTCCACAATTACTAAATCCGTGCTTTTTAACAAACTTACTCTTACAATTAAATAAATTGATTACAAATTGTCTGGTAAAGCGGCACATGAGGATCACTTTGCCTGGTGTATGTCTGTATATCAATTGATTGCAAACTAGATATGTTTGACAAAATAGTGAAACCTGGCCCCAAGTCCATAAACTGAGAACAGACTTAAGTCAAAATTTTAAACCAATATAACTTTTGAAATAATTTTGATAATGAAACAAAATTTTTATCATATATTTGAATTTAAATGTTAGGTAAAATTGCAAATTTTTAAGCAAATACATGAAATAAAACTCAAGATATTAAAAATCAAAATTTTGACTTAAGTCTATTCTCAGTTTATGGTCTTGGGGCCTGGTAAATTTTAAATGAAACACATGATATTTTCTGCTGTTTCCTGTTAGATTTTTTTTTCCACTTTACTATTCCTATGTCAAGTTGTAAGTTATAAGGAATGAAAAAGATTCGATCTTATCTAGATTCCTAACTTTGTAATATAAAAAAGGTAAATTTATACTGTCAGAAACTTTAAAAGAATAGTTTCTTAATAATGAAACATAATATTGAGCCCTGTCATATATCGACGGCAAATTATCAATAATGAGGAAGATAAAGGACTTACAATGAAAACATATAGAGAATATACAAAAAGTCTGCTCATGACGAAGATCATATTATCACTATTTATTGTATAAATGTTGTAGTTTCCAATTCAAATTTTGGGGGGCTTCATCTATGAGGAAGTCTTTTGGAATTCTGTTCTTGACAACCAATTAATTTCGAAATCAGCATCATTACAATTCTGTTAAATTATTTCAGTAACACTTTTATAAAATGGATTCATTCCTGTTGCGGCATCAAGTGTAGATCTCCTTATTTCTCTGTTAACGTTAAACAATACCAAAGATCCCCTATTGTATCTGAAAATCACGCGTAAGTCTATTGGGCTTTACATTTAAATTTACAACAAGCAAAAGCAAATTTAAAGAATTGTGGTCCCCCTCTTTCGGTGTCTTAGAGGTTTGGATGCACTTATTAATGGCATATTGTAACTGTCTTGTTTGTACGTCCTTCAAACCTGTAGGTCAAGGTCATGAAGTAAAAGATAATATACCTTTCTGAAAGGTGTTCTCATAGGTAATGTACATGCACTTGCTAAGTATGGAAACCCTATCGTCTTGATTTTCTACATTTTAGCTACCTAGTTGTACAGTATGCGTTGAATGTTATTTTTTACATGATCTATTTTGGGGCATGCTCGTTGTTTGGCGGCTTACTATATTTTCATATGTATTTAATAAAATGTTAAAATCTAATCATTGTTTTAGTTACACTTTTCTGGGATAAAATTGAGAGTGTAAAAAAGACATAAGTAATATAATTGGATTGAAACTCTTTTCAAGTCCGTGGTTCTGTTGAGCTTAGAGACAGGTCAACTCTATAAAAGATACATACAGAAGCATATTCTCCTTAGATGGGGTTGACGAGTTGACGATATTTATGTTTGTACACTTGTCTATCTGCCTACTTCTCTGATGAAGAAACTTCAATCTGGGTAACATGAACTTCTTTATGTATCAAATGTATTTCTTTATATAAAATCTGTAGAACAACGTCTGTCTGTAACCGGTGAGGTAAATTTTAATGAAGGGCATGACACACACACACACACACACCCTCACATGCATCACCGACCATTCGAGGACTATGACACCCCACCTTCCTCCGAGGACTATACTTTCTAATAAAGATATTTTTTCAAGATTTGGTATATTTATAAGGTTTGGCACTAGTTACACGATGGGGGGTTGCATTATGTTGTATTTTGAAAATTAAAGCATGATTTTTTCACTATGCTTTAGAGGACGTTTTGTTAACGTGAGAGGACGGTGTGTTAACGTGAGAGGACGGTGTGTTAACCTTGCGAGGACGGTGTGTTAACCTTGCGAGGACGGTGTGTTAGCCGTGAGAGGACGGTGTGTTAACCTTGCGAGGACGGTGTGTTAACTTGAGAGGACGGTGTGTTAACCGTGAGAGGACGGTGTGTTAAGCTTGAGAGGACGCTGTGTTAACCTTGCGAGGACGATGTGTTATCCGATAGAGGACGTTTTGCTTATCCCCACAAAAGAGATGTAAACAAAGTTAGGAAACATTTTTTGTTTTCAATCATTCTTACGGTGCGCTGTAAGAATGTGCGCCATGTGTGTTGACAATAAGGGTCATCATTCGTCATACACAGGCGGGGGGGGGGGGGGGGGTTGATAGCGTTGGACATAAATCTTAATTTATATAGTTTTAATCAAGACCTTCTTCGACCCTTCAAACACATAAAATATTCATGTAGACCTCAATGTTCCAACCAGCAAAAGTACCGACTTTGTACGGTAGACCCCCCCCTCCCCCCTCAAGTATTTCCCGGGAAAATGGTTTTAGAGGGGGAGTCCCCCGGAAAAACTGGATCTAGAGAAGGATTTCTACTAAAGAAAGCCAATATTTTCGAGAGATCATACACAGCTTAAAAGCTATAAAGTGTGACTACCCCTCAAGCCAATTTTCTCTCCACCTAAAATTTAGTTTTCGGCTTTTGTTTTATATTTTTCATAATTTTTGCCGATTAAGGAAAATAATAAAAGAACTTCAACACCCTTTTTTATCAATGCCGTTCCTTGATAGTACTACTTTAATAATAAGTGAACTTACAAAGGCTGATGATTTTAATGGCATTTGGCCCAACAAAAAGCATTATAGAACAGATATAAAGTGCTAGGTTTCCATAGTGTTCTTTTTCTTCCTTTATTTACATTCATGAAAATAGATATTATTAGATATTATAATTCATTACATGCATTTTATAATACAAAAGCAAATCTTTGAAAAGAAAATATCAATCTTTTATGGACATGCACTGCCATGTTTATCCTCGCAACAAAAGTCCATACACAACTCCCCATGGCAGTACATTTTGTCATTACAAAAAGTACTGTATAACAATAACATAGGTTTCCATAGTTGAATGTATTTACAATGTAGAATTGTCATATAATTTAATGCGTTATATTTTCTCCTTTTCTATATAGATTACAAACCTTTCTACGCATAATTAAGAGAAATCATGTAAAACTGATTTATTAATTACTGGTTATCAAGAGACATGGATTGATTTTTACTCAAACTACACGTATACTTTGGCCCCATGTTTTTTGAGAATTTTCCATCTTTTAAGTTAGGATGAACTTTCCCTCAAAATGAATAAATTATAGTTAAATAAATAAAAAAAAAACACCAAGGAAAGAAAGAAATAAAAATTAACCCCCACCCCACCCCAAAAAAGTCTTTCTTAATATTACATTATAGAAATTGATAATGTGATGATAAGAAGCGATGCGTAATAAACTTGTAATAGGCGTCGGAACCGGAGGGAGGGCTAGAGGGGGCAGCCTCCCAAACATATTTTTTCAAAGATAGACATAATATAGGCTTTGAAAATTGGGGCATAGTCCCCAAACGTTTTTTGGGGGTGGGGTTGGTTTAGCCCCCCTTTTCAATTTTTCAGTAAATATACTATTATTCTAATCTTAGTTTATTTTTCTTCATTGAAAAAAAAGAACAAGGTTTCAGTAAATATATTCTGAAATTAATATATGTATATATAATTTAGTATACAAATGATATAGAACGCCGTATATCACAGTACAGAACTATACATGTACATGAATGTGGGGGTAATGTGGACGTCAATATTCAAAATTACGTTCAGTCATGCAGTTGCTACATATAAGAGATATTTCCATGCAGGTGCTAGATGCTAATTCCATGCAGGTGCTATGTGCTATTCTGAGTGCATATGCTACACTAACTTTTAAAAAAAATCCAAAGATTAACAAATAAAACATGTGAATAAGTGCAAGCAATTTGGCAACGCATTTTGAAAAAATTACGCACTTTGAAAAAATTTTTCAAAGTGCGTTAAAATTGGGACAAAATCAACGCACTTTGAAAAAATTTTTCAAAGTGCGTTAAATTTGGGACAAAATCAACGCACTTTGAAATTTTTTTTCAAAGTGCGTTAAGAGTGTACATCAACATTTTTACCATGGAGAAACTTAACGCACTTTGAAAAAATTCGTATCAAACAAAAATTCTGGACTTAGATTTTAGTAATAGACAGCAATAATTTGTTATATTTCTTCCGAAAAACTGATGAATTGATCTACCCTCATCGAGAACGAGAAGACAGGTAGAAAGTCCCTCAGCCCAACTCTCTATCTTTCCTACACAAATAGATGTACATGTATTTACATAACTGGTATGAAATTGATATTATTTCTCTCAATAAATTCTGTTAATAAATTTGAGTTAATTTAAAATAGATGAAAAAATTGAGATGAGTATTCCTGAAAAAAAAAATTAGGTACCCTATTATATGAAAGAAGAGAGCTGCATAACCTTTATTCAAAATGTTACCACAATGATTCCTCAGAAAAAGGCACTTACGTGGTTATTAAAACATGCTATTGAACTTGTCTAGCGTTTTTATGATATAAAATTACAGATTTAGAAGTAATCTGACTGCATAACTTTTTTGAGAAAAAGTTATTAGTGAACGAGGTAAAAATTTCAGTCGAGTGAGAAATGAGGCTAAGGTTTATTTTCTTACTATCAAATAAATGAGTCAACCATTGTTTCATATATGTTCACAATAGATAGATAGATGAATATGATAGAAAGATAGATGAGAGAGAGAGAGAATTTTCATGGTATGGAAAAATCATAATTGCTCCCTTTTCACTAAGAAAAATGCGATGCTTTAAGTCACTTATCGACATCTATGTCTACCGAACTTATTAGAGACTGGATAAAATTTAAAAAAGAAAAGAAAAACAGGAAACGAAACTGTGCTATTTAACAATCATTCCTCCATTATTTCTAAATGACCCATTTCCCTTTTAAAACAGTTACGAGAACTTTGGAAACAAGATAACTCCTAAAAATCTTTAAAACGTCTATATCTCAGATCCTGACGTCATCATCAAAAAGTCATTCAACCAGGTTCAAATAATTATTTATCATATCTAAAATTTGCAAGAATATTGACCAAGCCGTGAACTTTTTTTTTTCAAAGTGCGTTAATATGGTCGATATTAACGCACTTTGAAAAGAAATTTTTTTTTCAAAGTGCGTTAACGTGGTCCCAAAATTAACGCACTTTGAAATTTTTTTTCAAAGTGCGTAATTTTTCAAAGTGCGTTGTAACAAAGCAAGGATGCATATTTATAAAATATGCCAAAGAAGATGCAAAAAATAAATAAATAAATACATACTTTTGGAAGAAAGCCCTACATGTAGGTGTGAAATCATGTACCCCATAAAATTAGACAGAGCGCCTTTTTCAAGGAAACTGAATTTTTAGCTTAAACTCAAAAAAATTCATGTGACTGTATATTGAGTGTATATATGAAGAAAGAATAAGGAAAAATGACAAATGGTTAACAGAAATTAAGAATGCATTTGACCAACCTTGTTTTTTTTTTTCAAAACTCCTATAGATTATGCTATAATCAAGCAAAGATTTTTTTTAATGTGTACAGTCAAAACTCTTTAATAGTATCAAGCAAAAATGTTTCTGGCAGATTGAATTCTAAGAGAAATGTTATCCACCGGTCGTCACATACATGTACAGTATTCCTGGATCGAATGTAAAACAAACAGAATCTGATGAAAGAGGAGGGAGGAAGAGTAAAGAAGTAGCCAAAGGCAGATCCAGCACATACTGGCGCGCGTCGGGCATCACCCCCCCCCCCCAACTTTGAGTTGTTTTTTTTTTCTTTTTGGCTTTCGTAAATTGTGTTTGCTTAACTTGTATACACTTTTAATTTAACCACACGTAACGACCAGGCACATAGTTTCAGGACTAATGATGAGCTAGTATCCCTAACCCAGGAAATACGATTTTAGAGTTTGGACAATTTTTTTTCTTTTCTTTATTTTGTCAAAGAAAACTATCCGTGAACTGCTCTCCTCCTCCTTCCTTTCTAAAATTTTGGATCCGCCGCTGTTCACTTCTATCCTAAATTCATCTAAAATTTTGAGTAAATACGTAACAGCGCTGTCATGTAATTTGAATGATTCATACAGCTTTCCATCATCGCTAAAATTAAACAGTTCTGTATTGTTAATATTTTGTAGTTATTGTACAGTTTCTGCTCATTTACAAAATGAAACGACCACGAAGTGTTTGTATCGCAGTTATTGTATGTTACTTCAAAGGAAAACTCACTGAGTAATGTCAAAAGTCTATTATAATTATCATATTATTGCTCATGTTGTGCAATTAAATTAAAAAATAACATCTCAAACGTTTTATTTTATTATACCTCTACTGATTTTTCCCTATATAACATTAGATCATTAGATGTGACTAATTCCCCGGAAATCGTTATGAATGGACTAATCCCCGTGCGTTAGTCAAATGAGCTAATCCCTCTTTCGAAAGCTAATTCCCGGTTATCCGAGATGATTTTACTTTTACATTGGTGTGATATGTGAATGGACATATCTCCGTGTGTTAGTTCAGTGAACTAATCCCTGCTTTGAAATCACACCATCCGAATCCTCTAAATTTTACGTTTGTATCGGTATAATAAAAAAGTTAAAAGTATATCATTGAGGGAGTTAGCAAGATCCAGTTCCCCTCGACCAAAACTATTTCCCTCGGCTTCGCCTCGGGAAATAGTCCTGGCCTTGGGGAACTGGAATCTTGCTAACTCTTTCAATGATGTACTTTAACAGGAATTTAACAACCGTGGCAGCATACTAATACTTATAGATTCAGTACTCACTAGCAAAGGTGAATGGTGCATTCGGTGCATGTTACTTTGGATTGGTTAGCAAAAATTACAAGATGTTGCGCTTAACAACCCAAATCTTAATATAAATCAAACTATTCTTAAATACATTGATTTGACAAAACTGGGACAAGGACTGAGATATGAGCGCAAAAATTTGAAAAATCTCCAAATTTAGTATTTAGAATTTCCTTATTTACTACGAAATATTAATTGCCGGCAGAACTTTAACACTTTTATTAATGTTCTGAACTAGATGTTTTTTTCCAATATCAAGCGATGCATGCAGTGCACATGTAATAAAAAAGGAAACATCATACAAGACTTGGAATATTATACATGCATCTAAAAAGAATTGGGCATAAATCAAATGAATGATACAAAATTAACTAGAAAAGGGGTTACACTGACAGACCCCTTTCCTTCTTGTAAATGCATGTACATTTTATGAATTCCGAAAGCTCTGCATTTTCTCTCCTTAGGGGGTTGGGGGGAAGGTTATTTGACTCTATAAAGCTTAAGACTGAAAATCCCAGGGGTAGGTGTATGGATTCCCTCATCAGCTCTAAATCCTAACTGACTATTGATCAACTAACTGATAACTAATTACAATGTAATTCCGAAACCAAAAGTAGATATAGTTGAACAGGAAGAAAAGAATTAATTTAGGTACGTGAAGATGAGTCAAAAATGAGATACTTAGCTCCCTCCATTTCCCGGATTTCATACAGGTATAAACTTTCATGTAATTTAATTTAGTCATTGAATATTTTTCAAGAATTAGATGAATTGTATGCTGTTAAGGGGTTGAGATGATGAAAACCTCAGTGCATGTATGACGTAATGAACATTCGAAATTTGCAACCCACATAATTATATTGAGTGCAAAAATTAAAATTTTACATGCATTTAAGCAGATTCTCTTTCGCATTCCCCAAAATCATGTAACAACCACTATTATAATGACGTATATTATTATTACATTTTATTCCATGCCTTTATATAATAAATACAGCATAGTTAATAAATCAAAACTGCACTATGTGAACACTTGGCTTATATAGTTGCAGACTCACATCCCTAATCTCCTCCCTTCCTCCAAACATTTTGAATCTGTCGTAAAGCAGAGAGAGATCTAGAAGGAGAGAGATGTTGGTCAATTGGTGACAAATGATGGAGAAAAAATCCCCCCCCCTTCTCTATTCTTCGAAGATATAAATTGAATTATTATGTTAATTCAATTTTAATTTAACGAAATGCTTAGCAAAATAGGTGTCTCATTCCTCCTAGTTAGTCTTTTAGAGTAGGCTTTTCCTCTCAAATCCCCCTCACCGCGGAAAACTGGCTCTAGAGTAGGAATCTCCCAAGAAAAAAATGACTATAGAGTTGTAAGATTTTCTCCACTGAAATAACTAGAATGGTAGGAATTCCTACACAGGATTCAATTTGCCACTCCTTCAACCTATTAAAATATTCATCTAACCAAAAGCGCATTATTGGCTAATTGAAATTTTAAAAATGCCACCTACAAATAATTTCGCTTTAAAAGTTCAATATTTTTTTTCTGATTTTGTTTTTGATCAATCAGAGAGTTTAATTATTTTAGTCACTATATCTTTGAAGTTATAATAGCTATCAAATGAATTTATCACACTTCATTTATGAAATCAATGTTATTGTAACATGATATCGACATATATACAATAATATTGATACATGTAACAATAATTGATTAATTGTCTTTCCTAGAGTTTTTTTTAATTTTTATTTTTTTTTTATTTTAAATAAGTAAATGGGTTCCTATTACATGTAACTGAATGCCTGTAGGAACCTATCTATATTTGCAATTAAGAATAGAATTTTAAAATAGATATTTCCGATATATATATATATATATATATATATATATATATATATATATATATATATATATATATATATATATATATATATATATATATATATATATATATATACATATATATATATATATATATATAAAGCACTAAAAATGACCAACGACACGAACAATAATAATTGTCAAATTTTCGGGACAACCTGTCCCTTCCTCAGGACAAAGAAAAAAGTTAAGAAGTCATAAAAACAAAGGAAATAGAGAAGCAAAAACAACTAGCACTACTACTAAACTACCAAACACTAAATATTTACAATGTTACATGTTTAATTTGGAGTTTATAAACAGTTGTGAACGAAGAAATCCGGAGCGCTATGAATTGCGTCCGGTCTATCGGGTGTAATCTGGTGAAGTGTCTTAGGATATACAGTGTTGTTGGTTTTTAGTGCTTTATATATATATATATATATATATATATATATATATATATATATATATATATATATATATATATATATATATATATATATATATATATATATATATATATATATATACATGTATATTCCTTGCACTTGGCGTCATAAATTTCTCTCTCTTTCTCTTTGTCAAAGAATGGTATGTTTTTCTAGAGTTGCAGGCATGCTTTTGAAGCTTTCCTGGGACGAGCTTACGGCATATCATAGGGAGGAGAGAGATGGGGGGGGGGGGGCAACGAAGCTATCCTATCTTAGGAGACTTCCTTATCTTTGCCCTAACTTCAAGACGACGATGTGCTTATCCTAAGACATATCTAAACGATATCAGAAGCGCTGTTGCAAGGAAAACAACTAGAATATTTTGAATTTACAGAGCTTATATAATTTAATCCAATAGTGTTTGTAAAAATATTAATTTCTTTTATGAATTAATCAATTAAGTAGACACTGTGCCGTGTCACTGTATATGTATGCATTTAACCGTACAAATAGAAAAAGAGAAAGTGATAAATGAAAATACATTTATTAATTGATGAATGAAACATGTAGCAGGTTAAAACGTTTACAAGTGTGACTACGGCGCGGATGCAGACGGGCACTACCTCCAACCTTTCTACAGAGAGGGGGGGGGGGGGGGTCTGTTA
Organism: Saccostrea echinata; assembly: GCF_033153115.1. Lineage (NCBI taxonomy): Eukaryota > Metazoa > Mollusca > Bivalvia > Ostreida > Ostreidae > Saccostrea > Saccostrea echinata. The sequence goes on from NW_026889846.1 coordinate 11,101, forward strand.
CATCTGGGGACGAACAACCACAAGAAGTGATATTTTGAAAATAAATCTTATTGCTAATCTCAATTGTTCTTTATATGTGAATTATAAATATATCATAGTGTTAATTTGTATTGTTTATCAAAAAGGGAATGCTTCAATTTTTTTTTTTCAAATTGACTTATCCATTAATATAAATGTTTTAAAAAAATACATATAGATTTTCTTTTCTGTTTTTTAATTTTATTATATCTGTTACAGCTCAATACATGAAAACGGGATAAGAATGGACAAACCTGATAAAAAATTTGAAAAAAAAAATCGAGGAATAGCGATTATTTATAAAATTTCTGAAACATTTTATTATTACCAATACATATCAAGCGCGGATACAGGCATTTTCCGGAGGGGGAAGGAGGGTACACAGCCGCGCACTCAAAAAAAGAGGACTCAGACATTATTGTCAAGCAAGGATAAAAAACCATAAACTTATCCATACCTTATATAGCTATTTCGTTTTAGAGGGGGAGGGGGTGTTAAATCGCTTTGCCTTTATAGATATACAGACGATGTATAAATGTACGTGACTTTCTATGCCATTGTAACAGGGGTCCGTGTTTTCTAGAGGGATTGGGTTTACTATTAATATCATTTCAACAACTCTAAAAATCCCAAGGGGAACTGATCCCATGACCACGCCCCCCCCCCCTACCCAATTACGACATCTTAACTAACGATATTCCTAAGATGCTTTTGTTTTACATCCAAAGACGTATCTTAAGATAGTCCTAAGATATGTACAAAGTATGCTGCTGATTCTGAGTTGGTTGGGGAAAAGCCGCATATGATTTGATGATAGAAAACGAATTCGTGTCGGACGTCTGAGAAAAATTGATTGAAATTCTAGCTTGAAGTTAATTTTCAATCCAAATTTGCTTTTCTCATACGCTTGATGCAGAAGACAAATAATAATTTCAATTTCCGAATAGTTTGAATTTAATTCAGATTAGAAACTTCTATCCAATCTATTCTTTTAAAGAAATCATCAATATCTTTTAGGGCACGACAATTTTCATTCTGGGGGGGGGGGTAATTAAGAGGGGGACGCTGACAGATTTTGGAAATAAAGAATCTGTTCTTGAAAATACATGTATAAAAGATCTCTCCTCCAGTGACCGAAATCAGTGGTATTAAGCCGATATCCGTACCAGTAGGTACGCATACATGTATCCTCAGATGTCGAAAAGCTCCACAGCTTCGAGAGTTTACATCTATAGATATACTTATATATCCCTTCAATCTGTTGGTGAATTAAAATGATTTGAATATACATGTATATACATATAGTCTTTAAACATAGCTTTATGCAGATTAATCCAGAAATGCAGAATAGATATTTAACGCGTAAATGGAAACCCTGATGAAAAAAAGATATATATGTACCATGTCATTTTGTGATCGAGTTACAGGATATGCGTTACATGAAATATAATCTCTCTCTCTCTTTCTCCAGAAAATAGAAATAATTGTTATCCGATTTGATGAGGAAACATTTTTTTCTATAAAGCAGAGAGAAATTTGCAACATATACCTTTATACGATACATTAAATCAAAGGAAATGATTATAGCGCTGAAAATCTGAATAATCACCAAAGAAAACCCAAAATTTCAAGAAAAAGAATATGGATCACAATGTAATTAAATATTGGGACTTTATCAAAGATTTAAGCATACACTTCGATATTGTGGTAGGCGAAATAATGTACGGTCGAATCTCCAAATATGTTACGGCTCCTCGAATATATCTGTTTTTGCATCTCTTCGTAGCATACAAAAATGTATATAATTATTATTTTTGCCTCATTTCTAAACTGTTTTTACAATGTATGGATTATTTCCGTACTATATAGGGTGGAGACCGGTCCTTAGGATAAGACCGTATAAACCGAAGTCCCTTGTCGCAGTAGATGCTGGCACGAAAAAGGTCTCTCTCTGCTCAAAAGCCGCAAGTGTCGAGTACAGGTCTAAATTTGCAGTCCCCCACCAGAGTGTTGGCGTCTCAATATGATTGAAACATTCTCGAAGGGACGTTAAACAACTAAGCAAACAAACAAACAAACATTTTTATACATTGTATTTACCGGTACATGTAGAAGTATATATTCTTTCTCTACATAAGATTTGGATTTGGACCCATCCGTCTTTTGCAGATACACCTGTATGCATAGTATTATTTAAACTGAGACCCCCCCCCCCCCCAAACACACACTTTCCACACTTTTCTGTGGTAGAGTTGAACCGCTTGCACCGTATTGTACAGAATATATTTCGTGCAGAAAAGAAAATGAGAGTATTACAACACCCCCTCCCCCTCCTTTCTCAGTTTTAAGAATTTAAGTTTTGTAAAATAGTCAACAGCCTATTTCCCTTTATTGCTTGTAAACATTTTGCTTTTTTAACATTAAAAAAAAATCCTGAATGTTTTCCTGTGGCTCAACCCCTCTCCACCTTAAAAAAACATAAAAAAAAACATTGTTACAGACTTGAAACTACAAACTTTACTTTTCACGATTGAAAAGGTTCATTGTCGACGGATTTTTCCGTATTTCACGATCATGACAAGGAGCACACGGCGGGTATGACCTGTCGGCAGGGGATGCTTGCTCCTCCATGGCATCTGATCCCACCTCTGACATTTTAGAGGTGCGTGTTTGCTCTGCTCCCGATTTGTATTGTTTAATGGACATTTGAGCTTGAATACCGTTCGTTATCTACATATATTTCATTCATTGAAAGGGCAGCTCCCCCTTTTTTTGTTGCAGTATAGTCAATTCAGGGTAATGTATTAATAAAATTTGGTACTGAAAGATGGAACACCTACCCTCCCCCACTTACACCTCCCACGAAATAGGATTTTCGAGTATGTTGAATTTTTTCTCTTGCTGCCCTCCCCCCTTTTTTTCAAAAAAGATGCTACGTTCCTGTGAAATATTTGACAGATACATTTATGCGCAAATTGTTAAAATGCAAAGAATAAGAAAAAATAAAACTAGCAGGTACCGATATCATTTACACATGGTTTTTATGTCCAAAACATCAAGGTACGCTTATCACCTTCATACGAGATATATGATTTATTTGTAGGTTTTATTCAACTCTGCTTGTCGCTAGCTAATTGTTAAGACTCAATAAATCTACAATTCACTTTGATTCATTTAATGAAATATGACAAAAATAACAAAATCAAGCGGTGTAAACTCATGAACCTGTCAAGCTCGACGTCATCTTGGGATATGCGTACCTACTGGTACAGATATCGGCTTAATACCAGTGAATATTAAAAAAAAAATAATTCGACAATGACTGGTGCGCCTCTCGCATGAAATGCATCTTTGCTGACCAAAAACTTTTACACATGTAGTTCTTGGAAAGCTTTTTTTTTTTTTTTTTTTTTTTACAAATATTTTTGATATAAACAACAAATTTAAGCATTTGCTGTTAATGTATATATAATATGAATGTGTAATAAAATATCTAAAGAAAACCTGGATAGACATTTAAATATTTTAAGTAAAAAATTTATTTATGAAAATAAAACACATTATTTGTGAATATTTTTTTAAGCCTATGGATAAAATCTTCATAAAACTAGTCAGAACTATGGAGAACATGTTAGTCAGACATATTTTAAAAAGAAATTGAAATTGCAAAATTTTAGGGAAACTATTTTTTTTTTCAATATTTAGACCAATCCCGATCAAAATTAACACAAAATAAATAAGACGAAATTATTGCCTTCTTTAAGTATTTACCACTAAGAAATTTATTTATTTATCAAGTTCAATTACTTTTTAACGCGTATTACACCTAAACAAACTTGTATTCCTTGTGAAAATATTATCTATTATCAATTATTATAAAATTCTGGTAGGGATCAGTTTAATTTCGATCGGGATCGGCTAAAATTTGTAAAAAATAATTTCTCTAAAATTTCGCAATTTCGTTTCAATTTCTTTTTCAAATATGATTGTCTAACATATCCTTTGTAGCTGTGACTTGTTTTTTGAATATATTATCCATATGTTTTGAAGATATTCACAAATAATGTACTTTTTCGAAAAAAAAAATTTAGTAAAAGAATTAAAATGTCTATCTGGCTTTTCTTCACATATTTTATGAGATATTTACATTATGCATTCATTAACATAAAATTTTTAACTATAAAGCATCTTATTTGCAAATAAAACATTTTTTTTTCATTTTCTATGAAAAATAGGAGAAATTCTTATAAAATAATTAAGAGCTAGGCCTTTCAATGCTGAAACCATGACTTATGAAGCTCTAAACACTGCACACTAAAGAGTTCTATTCGTAGGGTATTTTTATTGAGTGATTTGCACTTAGAAGAAAAATAGTATAAATGGGAATCTACAGTTAATGACACAATTTCTTATGAATTAAAGTATTCTTAATGTTATGTTAGACCAAGATTAAGTAATTGAATACATTATTTTCATTAATTTTCCTGATGCTAGTAAACAACAGTGATTTCTGTTCACAAATAGTTCATTGTCTTTGAACATTTTTTTTCTGCAGAAATAAGGCAGTTACCCTATGTTGAAAATGAACTTGATACACTGAATATGTGCACCTCTATATGATATATTTTTCTCAAAGCCCAAAAAGCATTTTTCATTAGTGTTTAGAGCTTCCTTAACATGGATGTCTTAAGACCAATGGAATAAAATTTTGGTGTGGCATTCCTCCTTAAGAAAGTAATTATGGGTCCAGTTCCTAATGAATAGAAAGCCTCATTTGCGGTTTGTATAAACAAGAGCATAAATTATGGATATAAAATTTTATTCAGAAGATAAATATCATCAATGTTCATTTTTGCATACTTACATGTAAACATACATCAATAAAAAGAATTGTTATTACTTTAAAAATATATAACTATATAAATCAATACTAAAAAAGTCTAACATTTCCAATGTTTTACTGAGCGTTCATAAAAAAAAATGATGTTTGACTGCAAAGTGAGATATTGGACATTGGACCGCTTATGTCACAATGTTGGCAGGATCAGCTAAATCTTATTTTCATCTGTTGGTGAGCGACAGTAACAGAATTGACCAAGTTTAACACAGTGCAGGTAAAGGAAATTAACATCATAGAAGCCAGCACGAGTACAGTCATAACTGAGGTAATGTGTAGTAGGCCTCTCGGAGCAAATAGAGAACAAGTATCAGCTGTCAACATGCAGTAGACCTGGAACAAAGTGAGAAAAATTATTACATCACTTATGTCAGCTAAAGGTGCTGTGAGCGATCTCACAAAATAATAAGGTTATAACCCTGCTGCAATTCTTTTATTTAGAATGTGTAAATGTGACCTTGAACTTACCAAAATGACTTTGGTTAAAAAATGACAGATCTTTGGACATGAGTAATCTAAGAGTGAAATATGGACATCCAATTTTTCTCCATTAATACAAAATAATAGACTTGCATTTTTTTTCTGCCAGAGACCTTGAACTTGTCACAATGACCCTCAGGTCAAAAAAAATTTTTGTAGCAAATTAAAGCTCAGTAACAAAGTTATTGACTGGACAAGAATGTTATCTCTTATCTGCCAGTGACTTTGAACTTGCCAGAATGACCTTGGTCAAAGTCAAGACAAACTTTCAGGTCATAAACAATCTTTGTAGCAAGTAAGAGCTTCCAATGATTCTCCATTACAAAGTTACAGCCTACACAAGTGTTTTATACCTTTTTAAGCCAGTGACCTTGAACTTGCCAGAATTGCCATGGGCCAAGGTCATGACACACTCTCAGGTCTTCAATAATCTTTGAACCAAGAATGAGCCTCAATGATTCTCCATTGCAAACTGATATCCTGGACAAGAAGTTTATATCTTTTCTGTCAGTGACCTTGAATTTTGACAGACTGTTTGATGGGATCCTGCCAATCAAGTCGGGTTCATCAGGACATTTGAGCAATATAAGCCCTAAAGATTCAACAAACTTTCATAAAATAATTATCGTTAATATTAATAAATTAGTTTAAAACTATACTAAACATAACTATTTACATCATATTGAAACATTGTACTGAACAAAAGTAGTTTTGACCTCGACTTGTTAATAACAGCTGTGGCTAAAAATAGTGATTGGGTCATGTGGGGATTTTTTTTTTACACAGCAATGACTGTTTACAATCTAACATATAAGAAAGGATAAGATAGGCTAAGATCCCTTTTTGGCCCCTGGTTTGGGGTGTCTTTTAGAATGTTGCAACAGTTTTCCAGTTAAAAACCTGATGTCACCCCTGTCATAAATTGAGTATTGTTTCTAAGTTATGGGATACACAGATGCCACAGGAAGGTTAGGAAATATGTCAGTTTCCGAATTTTCTCATTTTATGCAAATTTTCATTGATTTTACAGCACATTTTGGTTCAGAAAACATAGAGCACAAGCTTGCCTATCTACCAAATTTATATATTTCATACACTAGTATCAGATGCATCTTATGTATAAAAATCTCAGATAGGCAGCCTTGTGCTCTATATTTCCCAAAGTGAAAAGTATCTCAAATTTGACGAAATGCGACCAGAATTGAGGAAATTCTTGAAAATAACCTACTTCTACACCCTCTTGTGGCCTCCGTGTAAGCTTTGAATCAAAATTAGTGCTGGTTTTAAAACAAGCATTATTTTTAATTCTTACCTACAAACTATCACAATTTTAACTGTGTTCTGATTTTTACATCAAATAAGGGGCCAGATTCGGCCGTTACCATACCTTGTCCTTTCTTTGAAAGTTTTTAGAATATTTATTTGAAGGACTGAAATGGGGGTTCAACAGTTATTTTATCAATACGACCAATTGGTCTTTTACACGACTGGACCACTCATTTACTAGACTGGGTCAAACATGCCTTAGTGTCAAACCCTGTTGAACTAACCGGAATGACCTTGGGTCAAGATCTTGACACACCAACAGGTCATAAACATTCTTTGTACCAAGTTTGAGCTTCCAATGACCAACAAGTTGGCACTGATAGACTGACAAGGTGATTCTTATATATTCCCCCAACCTTTATTGTGGGGGTAGAAGACCAGCATGATGAATATAAGACAGAACATTCAGGATCTAAATGAAAAATGGGGACTCCTGATACACGTATCAGAGTGGAAGGAGATGCTCAATACAAAAATGCCACCTTCAGTGCCACTGGGAAAACCCAATTCTAAGGTGCTACCCAAGTGACATATACTGTGTTCTTAGAGGAAGAATATTGTAGCAGTGTTCTATGGAAATAAATTTTGTAAGAAAGGTGAAAGCTGAGAAATAAAGGAAGGAAGTTACCTGCCCAGCCATGAGGACTGCATTGTCACCATTCCTCCAAAGACAATGATTGTGGATGAGAAGAGATGGGCTGCAGAAAGTGAAAGTGAGCTGCAAAGTGATGACCATCCACTAGTCATCTTCTATTTCACCAGTGATGGTTAAGGTGCCACTCTATACGGATTATCTGAAAAACAAGGAAATTTCATTGAAAACCTAAAAGACTTGCTGCAATTCTTTGATTCTCAAAGAAAACAGACAGCTATGGCTTAATTAGCAGCCACACATTTCTGAGAAGAATAAAAGAATCCACACAAAGAAAATTTGCCTTTGACCTAAAGCTTCAATGCAAAACAGAGTAAAAAAAAATATCAGTACTATTAGCACTATTCCATGAGATTTACCTTTGATTAAGTGGGCCATGTCTTCTACCATCAATTCAATCATAAGCTGCTACCAGAAACAGTGTGGAAAGTCCTGTCAACTTACCGGTAATTCCTTTTCCTGTCGATGACTGAAAAGCAATGAGTGGAAATTTCAGTGTTGCCTAGTGACTATGAATTAAACATGACAGAAGAAAATGTTTGTTAGAAGATTATTGACTTGACTTTTAAGTCCAAATAATCTTGCTAGCTAAAATTAAAAGACTGTTCCAAGGAACACATGTGTCGCCTGATGAACAGCATCATTATTTAAGATTAAAAGAAAATCTAAGGGTGGTCAAATATTATTTGATACAAGCATTATGAGGGTTGTTAAGAGATTATTAGTACATAGTGTTTATTTTTCTTTCCAAGTAATGCCTTTTGGTGAAAAATGGCATATACGTTTGACAAACACTAAGAATTAATAAAAGCAACAAATATTTTACAAAGATTTTATTTCTTCTTTTCAATGGTATATTAATGGGTAAATAGAAGGGGTACCCGGTGCCATCACGAAATCATATATTGAAATATGTTATACCTATGTTCCAACTCCCAGTGGTCCCATATACAGCAAGAGCGAAAATAATTCAAATTATATATCGGTATTTATTTTTTCAATCTCATTTCAATTCATTTTGTGCAAGCTTCTTAGAATTTCAATCAGAAATACGGAGATCATAAAAAAATCTAAGCTTGGTATAGATATCTGATTACATCAATAAAATAGATTTTGATGTCAACACGACACAGCAAGCATACCTAGAATTTTACATAGCTCTGTGGAGAACTCTTTTCCAGACAAAAAGATCTTCTAAAACAATAACAACTAGTGCTAACTGTAAAGGGAACTGTTTCAGATGTTCCCCAAACACTTCCCCATTCTCTTATGGGCCCCATTCATTACAGGCTTCATTTCATTATGCAATTCTTTTGCTTAATAAATCTATACATTATTTTCAGTAGTATTTATTCGAAAAACAACACTGGTATAGTTCTTCGAGTATTAACCAACTGGATTTCAGTGCATGCTAGGCCTGAGTATCGCAAACTACCTAACGATACGATACATATCATGATATCATGATATGTTGTATATCATGTGATATACAACATGTACCATGATACAGCTGTCACCAATTGAATTAAGCTTTATCTAAACATATAATTCTTTGCTAACTCCACAGTTATAGAAAATATACAAAGAATATCTTGATAACCCTTATCAAAGTTAATAAAAGGTGGATTTATAGTCTTGATATTGTATTTTTTCTTTGCTACCTTTTTTTAGCCATTTTAAAACATTAAAATTTGTTAGGTTGAATGTAGAAGTTACAAACAAAACAATGAAAATTATCTTCTACTGTATCACAATACATACATGGCAATACAATACGCGTATCGTCAGCCCTTGCGATCAATACGATCGATGTATTGCTGTATCGTTACACCTCTAGTGCATGCACATGCCCATATTTTCTAAATATTTCATATTCCTTCCTCAAGAAGAGACTCACAATAAATAGCTATGTAAGAAATCTAAAGATTTTCATTGAAAACTATGAGAGATACAGCCATATAAGTATTAGCAAATCAGAATCCACGTTCTTGCATTCAATTTTCATAGTAGCACAATGTAGGAACTCATTACACCTATCTATATTCTGAATTCCATCCAGTTTTGTTAAAAACTAAGAAAGTTACTACTGTAACAGCCATTTAAAGTTTAAGCCAATCAAATTGCAGCACACTTGCATGAGCATGTTTTCACAATATCTCATATATTATATCAAAATGTAGAGCCTTGTTGTGTATGACTATGTTTAAAATTTCAAAGCATTTCATCAAAAAACACAAAGGTTATTGAGATTTTTTGTGTCAGTCAAACAGAGCAAAGCACACATGCATGCACATGCTTTCTTGCTAATTCAACCACCTCTTCTTGTCTACACCACTAATATAAGTCTATACAATGAAGTTCAAAGCATATCATAAAAAAACAGGAAGGTTAATGGTGTTTCAATTGCTTCAGTCATTTCACTCCTTGCACGCGCACGCATGTGCATGTAAGTGTGGGTAAAATGACCTTCCTTCTGCACATCTACACAACATGCCTGTTAACCCTAAATAGGTTTCATCTCAATCAGTTGATTAGTTTCTGTGATGACAGAGAAAGAAGCATTAAAGCTTCCAGACTGTCTCAACATGGTAAAGATCTATGGCTGGCATGAGATGAAAATGAAGAAGCAATGCTGCTTTAGGTCAATAGACATATGCAAGTTTATAATTCCAATGGGACATGTCTAATTATCCTATCAATTAGAAATTTTGCATAGCTGTTTTATTTGTTCTTGTTAAAATGTTGACAAATTTTCATGAATTTATGTCTTTCTTTTATGGAGTACAAGTAAATGTCTCATTAATTTCAAAATAGCCCTTATATAGCAAAGAAAAAAAAATCCACAAATAGTAAGACCAATACAGAATAGCATTTATCATATAAAATCTGACAATAGATATATGATTCCCCACCCTTCAAAGCTAAAGTGAATTATAAAATTGAAATTAACAAGAAGTCTGTGAGCCAATGTTCACTAGTAATACCCCTGCTTTGATGTGAATATATATTCTGATGTGAATATACACAAGTTCAGTTATGGGTGAACAAGAAGTTGACATCGAATTCGTACAAAAATGAATCCCACCATATGAAATGCCTAAACAAAGAAAGTGCTAAAATTTCAAGCATCTGCAATCAGTAGTTGCTGAGAAAATTGGGACCAAAATTTGTTACGTATGGTACGAACAGACACACGGACAAACAGGAAGTTGACATCGGATTCGTACAAAAATGAATCCCAACAAATGACATGCCTAAACAAAGAGTGTGCTAAAATTTCAAGCATCTGCAATCAGTAGTTGCTGAGAAAACTGCGACAAAAATTTGTTATGTATGGTACGGACAGATGCACGGATAAACAAGAAGTTGACATCGGATTCGTACAAATATAAATCCTACCATATGGCATGCCTAAACAAAGAATGTGCTAAAATTTTAAACATCTGCAATTAGTAGTTGCTGAGAAAACTGCAACCAAAATTTGTTATGTATGGTACAGACAGACGCATGGATAAACAGGAAGTTGAAATCAGATTCGTACAAAAATGAATCCCACCATATGGCATACCTCAACAAAGTGTGTGCTAAAATTTCAAGCATCTGCGATGAGTAGTTGCTGAGAAAACTGTGACGAAATATTTGTTACGGACAGACAGACAGACACACAGACAGACAGACACACAAGGGTAAAACAGTATAATTAAAATTATTATTTTTAATAAATATATCTTTATCCCAGATATCTTCCAAAAGAGATTTCAGTCTCTCTTCAGTCTGTATCGATACTTTTGGTATACCCATCCTGATGTCTTTTCATTGTATTTACATTTCAGTTTGTGTGGTTATATTGCATACAGTTTAAAGTACAGTGTCATGAGCTCATATACAGTAACATGTGATATAAATGCTAATTATCAAAATCCTGCCTCTCAAAATCAAAAAAAAAAAAAAATAATAATAATAATAATTCAATCAACCGCCAGAGTGATTTTATAAAGCCAAAGGTCAAGGTCAACTGAATTGTAATGTAACGAACTCACTTGCATTGAACTCTCTTTGTTTGAAAAATCAGTTTGTTTGAAATGAATTTGGTTTCTCCTAAAATGCTGGTGCAGTTTCTTTGCAATAAATACTCGTTTAGATTGAAATCGGTTAACTTGAAAAACTCTGTTAATTTGAAGTGATTTTGGGGTCTGCTGAACACAAAGCTTATAGCAGTTTTGATAACGGGTACATTAAAGTTGCCAATTGCGACGAGTGGACACAGGTGACTGACTATATACGACTAGCACGTGTTAATTTTTCAAAGGTGATTTGATGTTGGTGGACCCGTACAAATTTAATTATGTGTTGTATAGATAAAACAATAATCATTGAGCATTTCTCACCGGAACATATTAGTCGCCATTTTTATTTTCTAACTACGGCATTAAGACTGACATGGATAAAATATGCAGGGGTGTCATGTGTAAATTGGTGTGTGGAGAATAGGGCTGTGTATTGACCAAAATATTTCGATAAGATATTTTATAAAGCAATACTTTTTTCATGTATAAATAGTCTTGATAGTTTTCTAACACAAATCAAAAAAAAAAAAATAAAACAGTAAAAAAAATTTAGGACTTTTTTGAAAAATAGAGATAAGTACATTTCTGAAACACTGCATGTAATGTTATGTAAAAATATGAATTCTCAAATGTATATTTTTTTTTACTGTACAGTCAAGCCTCGTTACCTCGAACTTGAAGGGACCGAGAAAAAACTTCGAGATATCTGAGGATTCGAGATATCGAGGGTAAAATATTTAAAGAATAAGTGGTTGGGACAGCAAATCACTTTGACATATCCATGGTATTCAAGATATCAGTGTTCCAGATAACGAAGTTCAACTGTATCTACATTTTTTATGTAATTCATAGCACACAGATATAATGAAATTCGGTTAATTTGAAATAAATCTCAAGGTCCCTTAAATTTCAATGTAAACGAGTTTGACTGTATATGGTATTTTACAAAAGCCAAAGTGCCAAGCAATGCAAGTGCACAGTATCAAATCCATTTCTCTTACAGTTCTCAGGATCTAGGGTATGACAGACAGACAGACACCATGTAAAGTGATCTCTAAGTGTCGCTTTTACCAAAATTTTTTTTCATAATTTGTTTTCTTACCTCTCTGAAGAGCATGACAAAGGTTACATAGGTGATAGGTAGAAATACATGCATGGTATGTATTGGAGTAATCTTTTTAGTGAGTAGATTGCATCATGCATTGTTTATCTGCCATTGCTGATCTTTAACAAGGGAGACTTCTCCTGAAATAAGAAAAATTCAAAAGTGAAATTACCTGTTACTCTTAAAGGGACATAGACACAGATTCGACATTTTGAAATATTTTCTCAAATTGTCTGTATTATATCATGACATATATGTGGCTATAGCATTTCACATGGAAATATAATAACAAGAGGCCCATGGGCCACATCGCTCACCTGAGCACATTGGCTAGGCAAAAGCACAAATCAGTTCAGTATTGAAAAGATTACGGGGGGGGGGTTGAATTTTAAACTGTCTGATGATGCTTCCATGTCAATATAACAAATGGCTTTGTTGTACTTGAGATAATTTTAAAAAAAAGTTTTTCCATATATTCCTTTGTAAAAATTTGATCCCCCATTGTGGCTCCTCCCTATCCCAGGAGTCATCATTTGAACAATCTTGAATCTACACTACCTGATGATGCTTCCATATCAATATGACTAAACATAGCTTTTCTGTTCTTGAGAAGAAATATTTTTTCTATATGTTCTTATGTAAAACTTTTGATCCCCCATTGGGCCCCACCCTACCCCAGGGGTCATCATTTGAACAAAATTGAATTTACATACCTGAGGATGCTTCCATATCAAAATGACTAAACATGATTTTCAGTTCTTGAGAAGAAGATATTTTCCTATATGTTCTTATGTAAAATTTTCGATCCCCCATTGTAGCCCAACCCTATCCCCGGGGGTCATCATTTTAACAAACTTGAATCTACACTACCTGAGGATGCATCCATATCAAAATGACTAATCATGGCTTTGCAGTTCTTTAGAAGAAGATATTTTCCTATATATTTCTACGTAGAATTTTGATCCTCCATTGTGGCCCTGCCCTACCCCCAGGGTGTCATGATTTGAACAAACTTGAATCTACACTACCTGAGGATGCTTCCACATAAATATGACTCATCATGGCTTTGCTGTTCTTGAGAAGAAGATCTTTAAAGATTTTTCCTACATATTTCTATGTAAAGATTTGGTAGTCCATTGTGGCCCCGCCCTACCCCCGGGGGTCATGATTTGAACAAACCTGAATCTTCACTACCTGAGGATGCTTCCATATAAATATGACTCATCATGGCTTTGCTGTTCTTGAGAAGAAGATTTTTAAAGATTTTTCTTATATATTTCTATGTAAAACTTTGATCCTCCATAGTGGCCCCGCCCTTCCCCAGGGGGTAATGATTTGAACAAACTTGAATCTACACTACCTGAGGATGCTTCCATATAAATATGACTCATCATAGCTTTGCTGTTATTGAGAAGAAGATTTTTAAAGATTTTTCCTGTATATTTCTAAGTAAAACTTTGATCCTCCATTGTGGCCCCGCCCTACCCCCGGGGGTCAAGATTTGAACAAATTTGAATCTACACTACCTGAGGATGCTTCCACATGAGTTTCATCTTTCCTGGCCCTGTGGTTCTTGAGAAGAAGATTTTTTACAGATGCTATTAATTTTTCACTAATTCTTTATTACCTCCCCTTGAAAGAGGGCGTGGCCCTTCATTTGAACAAACTTGAATCCCCTTCACCCAAGGATACTTTGTGGCAAGTTTGGTTGAAATTGGCCCAGTGGTTCTTAAGAAGAAGTCGAAAATGTTAAAAGTTTACAGACAGATAGACAGACGGACAGACAGACAGACGGACAGACAGACGGACGCCGGACAAAAAGTGATCAGAAAAGCTCACTTGAGCCTTCGGCTCAGGTGAGCTAAAAAACTTATTTTATCTGTGAATTATTGAAACTATGAATTTCGGGATGCGTTTGATCGACATATCACATAAGGATGAAGTTTACTTTGTGAAAGTGCAAGGATGTGTCAATCAAATGCGTCCCTAAATTTGTAGTTTCAATAATTTCCAGGTAAAATAAGTTTTTTTATGATATTTCCCTGTGAAATACTATAGCCACACATATGTCATGATCTAGTCGAAAATTTGAGAAAATATTAACTTCAAATCTGAGTCTATGCCCCTTTAAAGGTCATACACAAGGAAATAATTTCACTACATTTTACTATAAAGCCTTGATTAAATTAATCAATTAATATGACCCTCACTAGATAAAAGATGAAGAAAAAATGAATGATGCTTGGACAAAAATTTGAGATAAGAAATAAAATATATTCCTTATGCAGCTTTTAATAGAGAAAATTGATATTATTGATAGGTAAGATACCTTCGATCATGTGGATTTCACATGCTGATAAACAGTTTACACACCATCCAGGAAGTTGCATCATGAACACCTAAAAAAAGAGTATTCCTTGAATTCATTGATTGCCCACAAGTATAATATTCCTAATATATGAGTCAAAAATAAATACTGTGGGCCTAAAATGAGAAACCGAAAAAGAAAACCTGAAAAGAAATTGTCTCTTTCTACAAACAACAACAACTGACTAAGTTCATTTTGATTTGCTATTCCTGGCTCTAAGCTAAGCATGGCATAACAAGGGTCTACTGGAAAGAAAGGGTAAATTATTCATATGGTAAAAAATTAACAAATCAAACTTTGTAAATAAATACCCAAGCATTTGGTTTTGTCTTTGATTTCGACAAAATGTTACCGATCTCCAAAAATTTCTGTTTATGTGTGCTGAGCCACAGTAAAATTTTAAATGTTGTAGAACTGTACATGTATATCCATATCTAGATTCAGTAAGAAATTTCTAGTCATTTGACAAGTTAATTTCACAGTTATACCAAAGTTTGATTAACAATGTTATGGTTAATAAAATATTATCCAATTTATGCTTATAATTATATTATTAAAGTGCAATTTGTCAAAGTAAAAAATGCCTGTAAAAAGAACAAGTGGCCATGGGCAACAATGCTCACCCGAGTCACTATGGCCTTGCTGTTCTACTTTTCTTTTTACTACACATGATGATGTATATTTATTCATATGTAAAAATTTGATTGTCCATTGTGGCCCCACCCTACCCTGGGGGGTCATGATTTAAACAAACCTGAATGTACGCTAAGTAATGAAGCTTTCAGAGAATTTTCATTTTCTGGCCCACAGTAATGAAGCTTTAAAATTCACAGAAATTTCATTTTCTGGTCCACTGATTCTTGAGAAGAAATTTATTTTAAGATGCCATTAAATTTACAATTCTTAATTATTTCCCCTTGAAAGAGGGTGTAGCCCTTCATATGAACAAACTTGAATTTCCTTTACCCAAGGATGCTCTGTGGCAAGTTTGGTTTAAATTGGCAAAGTGGTTCTGGAGAAAAAGATGAAAATGTGAAAAGTTTATGTCGCCGCCTCCAACAACAACAGTGACAGACAACAGACAAATTTTGATCAGAAAACCTCTCTTAAGCCTTTGGCTCAGGTGCGCTAAAATAAAAGATGGAGAAATAAAATTTATTGTTAATGACAGTTTTACTTATGTATTTTAAAACCCTTTCTCAAATACCATGGATATGTCTAAGTGCTCAAGTTCAGTGAGTTTATGAACTTTACCCTCTATTCTTGAAACCTCAGTTATCTGTTTCTCAAAGGTTTTTTTTTTTTTCAGTCCCATCTATTGCCATAATAGGCTTATCTCCAGGGGGTCCTCATGACTAGCAATTACATAAGCAATAAGGTTTTTGGATATAAATATATTAAAATAAATAAAACTGAATAATTAATGACAAGATATGCATTCGACATTGGGTGACACAATTGGGGAAAATATTCTGGCATGTTACCCTCGAAGTAAGTGACTGTGAAATTTACTTGTCTGAACATAACTTTTACTTGTATGAAACTATTTTATAAAAGACCTATCTAACAATTTGAAAAAATATTGTACATTACAATAGTCTATAATACATTCATGGAGTCTGTTTTTGAGATTTTGAGTGGACACATCTATTGCAAATTACTAAACTGTATCATCCTATCCTAAAGTAGATGTAAATCATGTTATATAATTACATGTATGAAAGAAAAATAGTAACAATAAGAAATAGCTGACTATATGACTTCAAATTTTTCTTTGCCTTCTTTTGCTTATCCTTTGTAGCCTATTAAATTGTCTTTTGCTAAAGCTCTCCTGCCAGATAATAAAAACCCAAATTTCCTTCAGTAAAAGTACACATTTCAAAGTTACTGTAGTTCTAAGTAGTCAACTTCATGGTACTTTAAATATTAAAATTAAAATTGTGACAAATGCCTGAAAAACATCAGATATTTCAGACAAGTTTCATAGTAACATTGTTCCTGATCAAGCTTGACAACCAGGGCCATCATTATTACGAGCAGGATCAACATTTAACTATTTACAAACCGCATGCATGGCATGTTTTCATTTTGAACCTCCGATAAAAAGTTGACAACAAATTTTAATTCTTTAAGTTTTCATGCTCAGCTATAAAAAATTCTTCCTAGAAAAATATCCCTTGTCAAATCGGACAAGTGGTCAGCAATTATCACTTGTTCATGAAAAATTTTACTGGTACATGTACTGGACAAGTGGATGAGCGTACAATGTCGAGCCCTGGAACTATGCCTCATTTTTTGTTTACATTTGCTTAGCAACCAACAGCATTAAATCTCGAACCCGAGCTATTATAATATGTAGCATAAAAGCACACGAGGATGATCAAGAGGGTGTTACAACTGTTTCTGTTTTGTTGTATTTGTTTCTGGCATTTGTTATTAACTGTTTCTGATGTGATGTGAATTCTTCATGGTATATATATTGAAACTATATTTGTGATAAAAACATAATTAAAAAAATTATTAAAAAATGTATTTCAAAAATGTAAATGATACTAGTAGTATAAAAAATCATTTTTAAGCATTTCAGTGTAGATTATAAACATCGCACCTAATGGGTCCTAGAAAAAACTTTGTGATATCCTACAATTCAAGATACTGAAGTTAAAATATGTACTTGAAGCATAGCATAAATTTTCCATCTTTAACGCTCAGTTATACCTCGATAAATATTGCTAATGAGAGGAGGAGTGCAATTAATATTTCTATCTTCATGATAACACAAATCTAAATAAGTCAGTTAATTTTATAGTTAATTTAGCCTTCATTAAGTTCAACAAATTTCTTTAAATCTGTTCAGAATCAGACAAGTAAAAAATATTTATGCATTCGGACACAGGGTTTAACATTTATAAGGCATGTCTGATCGACACTGACTAGTAAAAGTTTGGTCCTGTCTTAAAATTGAGTGTACATCTGACATGTAAATATAACAAGTGTGCAGCATGTGTGTTTTATTCATCTTCTCTCATGTACACACAGGATTCGAAATACCCCAAACTGTAGGGGTCTACAAATACAGTCATGACTTTAATGATTTTGGGTTAAAATCAAAAACAAGTAATTGTAATTGGAAGTATTCTATCAATACTAATATGTCAAGTTTCATCTACCAATATAATGCTACGACATTGACAAGAAAATACCATGCATTTTCTACATGGGCATTTCTTCAATCAATTTGTTTAAGTACCAGTATAAATTTATAAGAATCTTCTTGGGTTTTAATGTGATAGAGGAGGGTGCATTTAGTCACCAGGATGTTGTAACACGGTCTTAAAACTCTTTAATAGCTTTGGGACATGAACTACTTTTAAATTAGTTAAATAATCTAACTGCGTCTCTACACGAGCCCTCACCACACCTCTCTTAAACCGGGTCTGAAGCACATTATTATTTGTGACATTCGGAATACAGATGTATTTCTGCTGTTTGAGTAACCATACACCACTTTGTGTGCGGTTAGGTATGGATAAGTATGATTACTTCATATTGTGCTGAATAATTACCAATCAATTATCAAGTTTACCTGAACTGATCTTCTTTGTTTTAAATACATTCAAGAAGTAACTGTTTCAGTGTTTGGTCACAAATTAACTGAGCGTTGTATATAGCCCTAAAACTTTTATAACTTTGAGTGCAATTGCGCAGAGAAAGACACATTTTCAAGAGAAATTTTTTTCATGAACATGATGAATTGTTTTCAGATGAGCTAAAAGTTGAAAATTATCACTGCACGAAAGTGCGATTTTCTGCACATCTTGAGAAAAAAGCTAATTAAAGAAATAAGTTTGATTTAGTAGTTAAATAAAACTACTTCAGGTAGGTAAATAAAGCTATGTAGGTAATTCAAGCTACGTAGCTAAAACTAGTGATTGTACCGGCTAAATGACTGTGTATCAGTGTATCGTCCAAGTGTAGAATTGTAGATATATCTTTTTACTAAAACTTTGAATTTGATAGATTTGAACTTAGGCGACTAACCGTATGTTTCTTACACATTCTTCTAATACTTCCACAACAAAACACTCGCCGCAACCATTCTTATTAGTCATCCTAAGCTTCCTCAGTCCTCGGTCGGAGCCTGTACTGCCATTTTGGTTGGCTAAATAACCCGACCCACTATTGTTTCGTAAATTGCCAACCCGTTTTTTTTTTTTTTTTTTTTTTAATACAGAACATTTAATTCTAATAAATCAGATCTTATTTCCTCTGGTAATCCATCACATTTTTTCAGACCAGCTGTACAGCATTTGAAGACAGAAAAAAAGATAAATATTTATTTGTAATTGCCATGTCGAACCTCGTATTAGTCGATGCTGAAGAAAGATGGTGATGAGGACGGAAATGCACAATTCATTCATTTTATTGATTAATCCTATTGCAAGTAATTTATGATAGTATCGTCATGATTTTTTTCATAAATATGCAATACAGAATTAAAAAGTTTTGAAATTATTGGTAAATAAACATGATAAATGGCAATATTGATAATGTATTTTTTATCACCCTGTACACATACTGACACTGACTGAGTGTAGGGCACTGTACGTATTACAGTATATCTGGTAGAGTTTGAAATGACATTTGTTTAATCATAAAATATACTCTTAAAGTGAAGAAATTGCATGCGTCTAATTTAATGAACGAGAAAACTATATGCATGGGTCCCAACTTGCATTTCATTCTATGTTAGGGGTCTCTTAGCAATACCCAGAGACCTTATATATAGTAATATACTAACAAAACATTACATAATTTATTCGTATATGATATATACGCACCAACTTGTAAAATATTGTATCGTGTCATAGGAGTTGTTCTATTGCACACCTTAAACATACACATAGCCCAATCACCCTGTTGTATGTGTTAAATGTTTATGCATATTTATGTGTTATGTGATTTACATTTGTTGTGGAGTACTTATGCATTGTTTAAAAGAATTTTTAATTATTTTAAAGATAAAGTCTTGGGTCCCTGTATTTATTTTGGGGCAGACAATAGTCACTAATTTAATTTAGGGTACATGTACATCAGAAATTCAATTTGTGTCTGTTGATTTAGTTGCTTTCAAATTGGCTTTTATATCAGTCTCTACTCCAGTGGAGAGGATGATTCCTCTTGATTCTGGAGTCAAAAGGTCAAAGTTATGATTGCGGGGTATGGATATGGAATGAAAAAGAGAAGATTATGAACAGTGATCTATTTCATAAAAATTATAAACAATACAAATCTTTGAACACTACATAAACACAGACCCCCTGAAATTCCAGAGGTGGGATCACGTGCCAAGGAGGATTAAGCATCCCCTGTTGACCGGCCACACCCACTGTGAGCCCTATATATTGATCAACTAGATGGAACATTTGATAGTCAAATTTAGCATATAAACAAAGGCCTAACAATTGGTATGAAGCAAGTCAGCCAAAATACAACCCAGTGATAGGTTATATTTGCTAACAGGTAAATCTTTGTACACCCTTGATTAAACCTGGATAACAAATCTTTATTTCCTATATAACCTAATAATTTCTCTGTAAACCCAATTCCACTAATATTTTAAACTATTGATTTACTACATGCTTCAATACATCGTGACATCATGTTGTATGGTGTTTATTGATATAGAAACTATTCTTTTTGATGTCACATTTAACCCCATCCCAGCTTTAGCTGGGTGTAAGGAAATTTACACCCCGCTTGCTAACCAATCAGATCTCGTGTTTTAAGATACATAGGAAATAATTAAGGACTTTTATTGAAGGATATATAAAGATTTTTCAATCCAAAGAAACATGAATTATATCAATTGAGGCAATGAAATTATAATTATTTTACCAAACTTTTTCATTATTTCATAAATATCTCTAAAGCTTTTGAATATGGTCCATGTATACTGCCCTACTCATCTGCAAAAATGGGTACAAAACTGGTTGTTACAAAGAAACTTGGAAGAACTTGCACATGGACTACTTGGGAGCTACTTCACAGTTAGATTACTTTTTCTGTTTAACACGACAAAATGCAATAATGGTTACAACCAAGAGATTTACTAGAAATGCTTCACTTATATAGTAGCATTTATTATCTTGATACATCAGCTTTGTATATTTATTAGTATGATTGCAAATAGATGAACAGGCAGGCACATCTGCTAAAGTGTTCCTTCACTTTGATTTTTTAATTATTTTAATAGATACTACATATTTTTGAAACATATTTTCTGATCTGTTCCTAGAACGAATCATAAAATTTATGAATGAATGAACTTTTCTACAATTTCAGTACTGTCCAGTAAATGAAACCAGGTTTCTCAAACTTTCCATTTTGACATTTCTGATCAATTTAGATTTATTTAAATTATGTATATAATATCTTGTAGTTGAATACATAAAAAGAGTTGGTAAAATGTATATAATTATGAACTTTTAACTAATTGTTAATTTATTTTATTTAAATTATATGTAGTAATTGATTAATGAGTGGTTGGTTGTTTAGAACTATAAAAGTTTGCATCAAAATGTGAAAACTTGTTGGTGATTCATATGAAATTCATCAAATGCTAAATAAGAAACATGCACAGTCAAACCTCATTATCTTAAAATAGATGGAACTGAAAAAACTTAGAGATATAGGAGTATTCAAGATATCGAGTGTTAATTTCTTAAAAAATAAGTGGTTCGGACTTCCAGTTAACTTTGACATATCCATGGCATTCAAGTTATCAGTGCTTGAGATACCTGTTCAACTGTATTTAAATTTTCAGTGACTGAACACTTTTGGAATGCATCTGATACACCTGCACAAACGAAAGTTTCTAGAAAATAAACACTTATTTAAAATTGCAGTGCTTTCTCCTGAGAAATATTAGGATTCAAGGAGACTCATTTATAACTATGAATGACTAAAAAGGGTCAATAGTTCAATGCTGTAGTTCCTTATTCTAGCTTGACATTTGATTTTTGTTGTTGTTGTTGTTGTTTAACATCCCTCTCGAGAATTTTTCACTCATATGGAAATGCTACCACTTGCCGGTGGAGAGTTGCAAATTTTGACTTGTACTCGGCACTCAGGGCCATTGAGCAGTGAGGGATCTTTTTCGTGCCAGCACCTACTGCGACACTGGACCTCGATATATATGGTCTCATTCGAAGGACCGGTCTCCATGTCCTACAGTGGGATTTGAACCCACGACATAAGGATCAACTCCTTACTCCGCGACTCTGGAGCAAATGCTCTAACCACTGCGCCACACAGGTGACGCTTGACATTTGAAATTATGATTGATGCCTAAAAATTTTCTAGAATTCGCCAAATTGGTGACCATTTTGAATTGGCTTGGTGATCATCAAATTACTGAACTATAAACATTTTCAATTTTTTTTTATAAAGAGCCGAAAAGAAGCAATAGACATGTCTCTAATATTGACTAATATCAGTTTTTAGATTTGTGCCTAAGAAAAATTTACCTGGCGGCTGAAAATTTGCATTTGTGACTAAATTTTTTTTTCATAAGGAGCCAGTTGGTGCCTAAATTTTAGAGGTCACATAGAGTCCTGTGGTAGAGTCAACATATTTAGTGCATGTTTATCAATTTACCAGTCGCCACATGGCATAGAGTATAGAGCTTTTGCTCCAGAGTTGCAAAGTAAGGAGTTGATCCTTACTTCATGGGTTTTAATCCCATTGTGGGACCTGAAAACTGATCCTTTGGATGAAACCGTATAAAGCAGGTTCTTTGTTGCAGTAGGTGTTTGCACAAAATATCCCTTACTGCCAATATAAATGGCCATAAGTGCTGAGTTCAGGTCTAATTTTGCAGCCCTCCACAGGGAAGTGGTGGCTTCTTAACATGAGTAAAAAATTCTCGAAGGGACGTTAAATAAACAGTAAAAAATCATTTTACCAAGGAGAGAAATCAATTGTTAATAAAGAGAATATCATGTTTGACATAAACAGAATAAAATATGAAATCTAATTCAATTTGAGCAATATTTTTCAAATCTAAGAATTGTCGAAACTTCCTGAGGTATTGATTATTTTTAACTTTTTGAATGAATGGGATGTTTGAAATTGGAATCTTGACTTATTTTAAGTGCATTATAGAAGACTTATAAACTATGTCTCAAAGAGCAGCAGTATTTGGTTTATGTGACTACATAGGTAGTGCATATAGTCAGTGACAATTACTCCTAGAAGAGGCTATCAAGTCATTTCCTCTGAGGCATGAAGATCAAAGTCACCTGCATGTTGCAATGGTTAGAGCATTTGCTAGAGTCAAGGAGTAAGATGATCCTTACATTGTGGATTCAAATAGCAGAACATGGAGACCGGTCTTTGGAGGAGACCTTTTAAACTGAGGTCCTGTGTCGCAGAAAGTGCTGGCATGAAAAAGATCCCTCAGTGCTCAAAAGCCATAAGTACTGAGTACAGTTTTAAATTTGCAGCCCTCCACCAGCAGGTGGTGGCCTTTTAATATGAGTGAAAAAACATGGAGATCAGTTTTGTGTTTTGAAGATGAAAGGTAAGGAACATTAAATGAATTGAAGTGTGCAAAAGTATTTATACTAATCTCGAGTTTTACAACAACAAACATAAACAAAATCCATTACCTTAATATTCCATTTATAAGTTTCTGAAAGTTTGTTAAGTTATAAATACTGAGTACGGTTGGTCTTGTTTTCTTGATCACCACTGCTTTTCAGACCCATAAAACCTAACCATGATTTTCCAAAAGAATAGAATATTTTTTTTTTTAAATTTTGCTTTTCCATAAATTAAAGATTTGCATGCATGCTACTTTTTTAACAAGTTAATCTACTGCTCCATTTCTGAAAACTATGTCAAAGGAACTATACATTGTTTTCGATTCCAAATAAAAAGTCTCTACAATTAAAAAGTGAGGAATCTAAGATTGTCATGTGAAGATAAATGATCGAAATTTTAGTTTCCCTTTTCAGTAATTTTGGCTCTTCCCTCTGTAAATTCTAAATTTACAAACTGCCATTTTTAATAATCCTACCTTAATTCGTGTGAATTAATTTAACCAGTGCCACGTATCATTGCTTGTACAAGTGTTTTGTCATTAAAAAAAATCTGGGGGGGGGGGGGGTTAATTATTTATAAGCAAGCGTTTTGTCAACAAGTTAATGTCACCTAAAAACCTGAAAGGCTCATAGAAATGAACATGGTATAAACATATGTTTTCCGTACTTATCATTTCCCCTTCTTCATTGAAAGTTTTCCTCAATTACACGATTTTAAGTAGTCAAATGAGATCTATCATTTATCTGTTTATGTCTTTTCCTATTAATGTTCGTATATGTCCTATCTGTTTACATCTACATGTAAGTACAGATACTAGCATTAAAATTCTTTGTTAAATGTCTGTTTTTATCTAAGATTATTTATTTTTCATTAATGAAAACAACGTTTAGTAAATATACTGTGAATACTTACATATTGAGACGTAAAAGTCAAGACCCTGCATCATTTCCGTCATTCCTATGCGCATGCATCAGTGCGCATCGGAAATATCCTGTTTGGATGCGCGCGCATCAGCGCGCGTCTAAAATATCAAATGTGTGTTATGGCAGACGATAAAAGTGTGTGATGGTGTAACACAATTTCACATCTTACTATTCTTCTGAGGACTTTCACCAAATTTCACCACGTGATGTAGTTCGATATTTTGTGACGATACAACCAATTTTTTTCCGAGGACGTGGAAAAAGTCCTCGGAAGAAATTTACGTCCTCGGAGTAAAGGTGTTTTTTCACACCATAGTCCTCGGGAGATCGGTGAAACCAACACACACACACACACACACACACACACACACACATATATATATATATATATATATATATATATATATATATATATATATATATATATATATATATATATAAATACCTGAGGTATATCTTTTTTTTTAAATAATTAAAGTCCCATAGGGGGATGGAAGGACTCATTTGTATGTTTCGCCTGTCTTTATTGACGGTTTATGTTACCACTTGACAATAATGCAATTCACTGAGGACACCAGAATACTAGAAATTCATCATTCCGGAAGGATAGCAAATCAGTATCTGAATAACAGGAATGTTCTTGATTGATTGATTGTGTGTTGTTTAACGTCCCATTCGAGAATGTTTTCACCATTAAAGAGACGTCCCTGGATGACGTTGAACGGCTTTGAATTTTTATCTTTACTCGGCACTCACTGCAATTGAGCAGTGATGGTTCTTTATGGTGCCAGTGCCTACCGTGACACGGGACCTCGGTTTTTAAGGTTTCTTCCGAAGGACCCGTGACTTTAGCCGGGCGCTTGGTGAAGGAACAGTCACTATCTTTGTTTACATCTTAGGTTTGACGCAGCGCGGCGAACGAGAATCGAACCCGGGCCGCTCGAAGGAATGTTTTTGAAAGATCATGAGTAATAAAAGTACAAAATTTTCTTGATATAATATTCCTCCATGCTCCTAGGTTATAAACTTACGAGAACAGTTATTTTTTCCAAATAAAGTAAAATTATAATGATTTTAATAACCAATAATGATTTTACTTATCAAGAAGGTATTTTGGTATAAAAACAAAACAAGCTGAAAGAACTACGCACTCACGCACATGTCCATTAATTTTGAACGATCAAATTTTGATCAAACTGACAGCAGCTTCAATGTGTGGAAAAAGAATCTTTATTGGAATCGATTGAAAAAAATACACACAAACAAAATTGAACTTATTTTAGAATACAACTACTGGTAAGATTATTTATCATGCCATATAATATGAAGATATCTTGCATAAGTTTTGACTACGTGTGCAAATTGTATTTTGTGTGCAAATTGTATTTTATTCATCCGGCAATGAAATGCGAGCTTATTAAACAGGAAGTTATGTCATGAGTATCACGTACATGATTTTATTTTTTTTAATGTATGAGTCATTTTGCCACAAAGAATCTGGATCAGAACAATAAAAATAACTAGAAGTGTTGTATTTGAGCAAGAGAAACATCATGAATACGCTATACATTGCTGGAATTATTTGTCAGCTGTCAAGCTTTACAGGTTAGGCATTAAAATAACCTATCACTGAAAATTTCGTATCAAATTAGAGGAATTAATTGATATAAATAAAAGGTTATGTTTTTGAATTATCTGATTTCTTTGAATTGACGATTCGAATTCTAATCATTTGCATGTATCATCTTTCGGCTTAGGCGTCTCTTATGCTCAGTGTGACCCGACAGGGTATCCTAAATGTCTAGCCGGGGTTCAACTTCCGCAAGGGGAAACAACAAGAGATGTCAATTGCACGTAAGTAAAGTTTGTTTATGCAAGTTCAAATGTTATTTTTCAAAACTCGACCATGTTTACTCACTCAAATAATTTCCATGCTTTCCTATTTAAGTTAATGCAATTTTCGTGAAAGCAAAAATTCGTAAAAAACACTTTAATAATAAAGATGATAATAATTCTTGCTTTCTTGAAAACGGTTCCTTTTTCAAGAAACATTACTTTCAACATTTCCTTTATATTTTATGAAGTAGCTTGTTTGACTTTTATATATTAGGTACAAACAAGAAATTACTTTTTTTATTGCATGTATTATTTTATTAATCCAATACATAGCTGGAATTTAGGCTAAAATAAACAAAATACATAGCACAAAATTATTATCGGATTTTATAGAGCTTTGAGACAGGTAGCAAGCTGTCTTGAACCATTCAAAAGTTCTTGTGCATCAAATACAGACTTCCAGAGCATTTTACAGACAATCAATATAACATGTGGTAAGTAACAGAACCTAACAGTTTATCGTAGGTATAAGTATATATTAATATATATATATTCAATACAAATTAGGTAATTTTGTTTCCATCTGTGTCCGATGTTTATTCATAGATTTTTGATTTATTTTATTTTGAGGTAGAAATATGGGAAAAAATCTGTTCAATGAAAGCAGATATTATGGAAATTGTAATTCCTTGTTAATTCACATTAATCTTCAACTTTATTAAAAAAAGAAAACCTGAAATGTACTATTAGATATTTTAGACTTCAGTTTAGTATGAGAAAATTCGATCAGTCAGAGTTAACTTTCAGACTTGTCGCCCGCGTGGCACAGAGGTTAGAGAGTCTGCTTTAGAGTTGCAGAGTAAGGAGTTGATCCTTACATCAAGGGTTCGAATCCACTGCGGTACTTGGAGACCGGTCCTTCGGATGAGACCGTATAAACTGAGGTCCCATGCCGAAGTTGGTGTTGGCACGAAAAAGATCCCTCACTGCTCAATGGCCATGAGTGTCGAGCATAGGTATAAATTTGTAGCCCGGTGTAACGACGAAAAGTGACCCCCGTAGAATATTGACCGGGGTAATTTTTCTACGTAGAAATTTGACCCCCTGGTCAATATTCTACGTAGAAAAATGACCCTTTTTTCGTAGAAATTATGGTCTCCGTGTGGGTTGTAGAAAAATGACCCCGTGTCTTTTTTTAATACAAAAAACTGTTTTTGGTAGGAATATTCTTGTTAGGCAAATACGTAGGGGTAAAATCACGCAGCCTAAAAGCTTTAAAGTTTAAGTAACAAAAGGTTACACTATACCTTACATGTACATCAATAATACAAGATGTTTTATCCCATTAAAAGAAATCAAATAACTATAGGCTATTATGCGGTTCGATGACTGTAAGAGCAAAAATACATGTGTTCTTAGATTTGTTTTATCAAATTTTATATAAAAAAAGTTTCCAGAGTCGTCATTAAAAAAAACAAGATTATTTACTTAGCTGGTGTCAGAGAGAGAAATTTACATATGAATAAAAATGCATGGTTTCTGTGTATAATTGTAATGATCCTCTTTAAATTTTACTGTGGGTAAATAATGTAAAAAAAAAAAAAAAGAAAGAATGAAAGTAAAGTCTCAAGGGTTTTTTTCTCTGAAGTTACAAGAAAGTTTAATGTTTTCGAACTCTACCCAAATAAATCTGCGTGAAAAAATGGACAATTTTTAAGAAATTTAGATCTCATATATATCTTTGATTTCTGGTTAAAAAAAAAAACTTCTAATAAAATATAAGGAAGATTAAATTTGTGTAAAAATAACAGACAGGACTAGATAAAAATTCCTCTGATATTCGATCTCAGAGACACAAAAAGTGGTTAGCTCAAAATCTTTACCAATGTCTTTTGTCATTTGCTAGTGTCAACAAAGCCTATAAATAAAATGAGGCTTTTTACTTAAAAAAAAAATTAATTAAAAGAGGTGTTTGGTATACTAAGAATTGACACAAGTTTATACACAGTAGTACGTATATCCTCTTTCTAGTTACATGTAATAATTTTTACCAATAGAAAAAACCGAATGTTGCATTATGAAAAAGCTTCCCTGTCTAATTTACATATTATTTTTTCCCTAAGTATGATTGGCAATATTAGCACAATTGAAGTTGCGTTTGCAAGACTACATAGAACTGTGCCAAAAAATATTGTTCAAGTACGTGATTCATGTCATCGTATCTATAATAGTAAGTTTTGAGGGGGTCGGTAACGAGGATGTAACCCGCTCATTAAATTTGCTAGCTTATAGAAAAAAAAATCTGGCCATGTCTTTCCTATGCACAAATTAAGCGATCTTGCTATGTGATACGAGGTTTTAAAAATAGTTTTTAGGATAAAAGTAAACAAGAATCTTTTTTTCTTACATTAAAAATCCTACTTATAAGGAGTTACATAATGCATATGTGCATGGTTATGTAGATTATACATGTATCTATATAATGATCAAGGAAGGGGAGAATATTGCCAGTATTTCTATCACAATCGAAGGACACTCCTAACAAAAATTTACTAATATTAAACTATACGAGGGTTGTCCGGTAAAATCGTTAACAAAGCATTTTTCTTGAAAAATAATGGGCGCACTAAGCTGAAATTTTCAACAATTGTTTATTTATCATATTTAAGTGCATCATAATTTTTTGGATAAAATATAGACAAAAACAAAGTGTTTATTATGCTTCAATGTACACAGGGCACGGTCCTACGGCACACGATGAATAAACCAGGGTTTCATTTGAAAATACATGAGTATTATTTCGAAATAAAAGTACTAAATAGATAAGGTTGGGGTAAAAATTATCCTATTGTTAATCAACTATCTATTATGTAAATTTTTAAGGCATTTCCTTAAACTTTGGCAGTTTCCCGAGCATTTGAAATGGGAAAGTGGTAAACGCAACAAGCGAAAAATGGCAATGTTTGGTGACGTTATGGCGCACCAGAAAGCGGTTCCGTTTGATTTAGACCTAGTAATTACGCCCTCAGAAACTTTAAATGACTAAAGAAGAAGAAAAAAATATCTCTAGATCTTTAATATACAAGTGAAATGGGAGTTTTCTAAGCAGAAGCTTTTTGATCGAGTCCCCGGGTAGAACGAAACATACCAACAAACAACTACTGGCAATAGCAAGAGACGCTGTCACTGCAGATCTGCCATCGTTCTCACAGGATGAAATTACACCATTCAGTCGACGTACGGAATGGTAACTGAATGCCCACTGAATGGCCACTAAAAGGTCACTGAAAAGTTCCTTTCCAGTGACTTTTCCGTGGTCTGTCAGTTATCATTCAGTCGACTGAATGGCAGATACATTTCAGTGGCCTTTCAGTTATCTTTCAGTTGTATCTTTTTATTGAATAATTGGCTTATTTTTTAACTTAGAAATTTTATTTTACGTTTTCTTATTATGATGGATCTGCCCATGCGCGAATCACGTGATCCAGGCTTTCATGTGACATGCTCCGTAGCGTTCTGTTCACAGAAATTAAAAGATTTTTCCGAGTTTTATATTTCTTACCATGCAAGTTATTTTTTACAACAAGAATAGTCCATTTGTCACAAATAGGATTGGTGGACTAGGATATCTTTTCCCAGAATGAGCATAGTGACCATCACAACCCGACTCTTTTGTATTGGGGTGCGTCGTTTATCCATTGTGGGTAAAGTATGGGCGCCTTCTTTTTATCATATATGATATGTTTAAAATCTAAGGTAAACGATATTTTAGGGATTCAATAATTTTATTATTTTAAGATATTCAACTAATTTTCTTAATGTAATTTGGCGATCTTTCGTTACAGATTGCTCAACTAAGGACACATCTCTCCCCCAAGCTTGCTTTCACGGGGCACCAGAACAAACATAATTTTTACCACCTCCCTTCCTTCACTAAAACAATCAATCCAATTAATGATTGAACTTCTACCATGTCTTTTTGTTTACATAAATCGTGTACAAATTATTATATGCTGCTGAAAAGGAATTTCTAAGATAAATGTTAAGCCGTTCGTTGATCAAGTACGACTGAGTAAACCATTTTATGTCACGTCATCTACATACTGAGTCATATTTATATTGTGATGTCCAAACGTGGAGCAAATATCTGCTATTTATAGAACATGTTTATGACTAAATGTGTGCCAAATTTCATTTTGATCTGAACTGTGGTTTTGTAAATAACGAGATAGTTCACGAACTTTTTGATCACCCCTCTTAGTTCCCTAAAATACAGAAAAAATGTGCACATATAAATTTAAGAACATAAAATACCACAATCATATATTCAAAAAAATACTTTGATTTACTATAGTAAAAACTTTGATACTGCATTAAACTATGATTAAATTTGGTAAACTATAGGTTTTTTTTGTTAGAGACTATCAGTGTTTTTGATATAGCGATCCTGATACAAACAATATATATATAGTGTTTCATAGTTAACGTTATTTAGATACATTCGTTTTCCCCTACAATAGAGATAATATAATTCTACAGATAATAATTGTAAGTACACAAATTACAGGGGAAACAACAAATCTATGAGCCAGTGCTTTCTAGTGATACCCCACCGCACAGACAGACGGACAAGATTTGTACCAAAATGAATATCACTGTATAGCATGCCGAACCAAAGAGTGTATTAAAATTTCAAGCATCTGCGATGAGTTGTTGCAGAGAAACTGCAACGAAAAAAAAAATGTTTCGGACAGACATACACAAACACTCACCCCGCACACACAACAGAGAGATTGGCAGGGTACAAGGTATATACCCCCATTTCCTTTGAAGCGGGGGTATTAATATTCATGTAATAAATAAGGATAAATGAACCTAAAAGAGGGAAAAAGATATTATATGATACATGTATTAAGAATGAAGCAGCAATTACAGTTAATGATAGCATTTCCATATTGGACGCTATTGGACGCTTCATACGCCGTGCTTTCTCTAATTTTTTCCTTGTCTAAAAATAATAATACAATACTTTTTTGTTTCAATGCAATGGTGTATCCAGAAACTGATACATGTAAAAGCTGGTGTGGAGGCAGGTTGAAAGCGGGCACAAATTTTAAGCTAGAAGAATGGGGCCACAAACTTGTCCTTGAAATAGTTTCCGATTACATCCATTCCATACAGATATATCATTGTCAGAAATATATCATGTCATTTTTGGAACAAAACCTGTGAAAAAAAACCAAAACGGATTATATATATGGGATGCAAGCAAAAATAACCATACCATATACATTGTATATCATGCTAGTATTGAGAAGTGGCGTTAACTAGGGGAAGGTACTTTGCTCCTCCTCCAATATACATTTGAAAGAAAAAAATTAGGAGACTCTAGGCCTTCACCGACCCTCCCCAACATCGGATTAACGCATTTCACACCTCACTTTAAAGGTTTAATTATAAAATATAGTGAAAAAGTAGGGGGTAAGATTTCTATGGGGGTTATTTTTCAACGTGTGTGGAGTCGTAGAATTACCGGCCTGGAAGGGTTTTCTACGGTCGAAAAATGACCCTACTTGCCGTAGAAAATTGACCGGGGGTCATTTTTCTACGGAGAAATTTGACCCCCGGTCAATATTCTACGGGGGTCACTTTTCGTCGTTACACCGGCCTCCACCGGCAAGTGGTAGCGTCTCCATGGAGAAATACCGACATCTTACGAACGAACGTAACCAAAAAAGGGGATCGTTCATTGTATTCACATTTGCATTATTGAATTCTTCAATGTTATTGCGATTTCAAAAGATAAAATCCCCACAGGATACCTCAAAATTACTTCTTGTCGTAGTCGCTACCGTAACGCTACAATACATTTCAATGGACATTTAAACGAGCGAAGAGATTCCGAAAAGGGAAATACACATGTAAACGGAAATTGGAAAATGTCTCATTTTGAAGCATGAAGTCAAAGATTCTGTCTAACGAAAAAGTTAGAGTTAAAAAATAAACATAAAACAATGGCCTTTTTGTTCATGCTACTGGCTAAACTTTGTACATGTAAATCATATACGGTGCCAATTTTGATGCACCAGATGCGCATTTAAACAATTCATGTCTCTTAAGCAATGCTCATGCCAAAACGTTGGAAATCCGAAATATTTAATTTTAAAATAAATCAGGAAGCTGAAAGGGGGGTGGGGGGCAAAGACTGGAGCAAAATTACGCCGAAGAATCGTATGTATCTAAGAAGAAGCCTTATTATCAACCGAAAAATTACGAACGGGCTTTTTTCCCATGGATTCATATGGCTATGATGCATGTACATGTATATTGAAGCCGAGTTTAATTTTATTTTGATAGTTTTCTTAGGCATTACAAGGAATTATCACCTCTGACAATATCTGTGTAGAAAATTTATCAATAGACATTCCTGATGTGACATATACGAGAACGTTTTTGCAACTGAAACTCATGCACATTTCATTCAAAATATTCAGTTTTTTTTTTACAAATTAAAATGCAATGCAAATCAGCTAAACAGAAATTGGCCTTAGTAACCCCTGTAAACATGAATGCTGCTTCGGTGAGTAATTTCCAGACACGTGGTATCAGCCAAATTATGTTAGACCATCTTTAAAAAAATGTTTCTTTGCCCTCAACGACTGGCTAAAAATGACCCGACTCAAAACTTGTTTAACCTGAGGAAACGATAATATTTTTCTCCAGAATTTTCTTTCTTCATCAATAAGAATGTTGAAATTTTCTGGAAAAAAATTATTACATATCTACCGACCCAATTTTTTTTTATGATAATGTATGAAGAATATTTTGTTCCGAAAAAAGTTGGAACCCCCCCCCCCTCCCCCCATGATTTTCGAGTTTAAACCCCCACCCCCTTTTTTGTTTTTGTTTTGTTTTGTTTTGTTTTTCTGCTTGTCAGATTTTTTCTTGTAAGTAGATTTTTTTCTCTGGCTCCCCAAACCCCTCTCACTTTTAAAAACGAAAATTATATGTTTATAATTCGACTAATGAATAATAAATAAATCTGCAGCAATATTACTTTTACTAGAAAGAATTCATGACTATCGAAAAAACGACAGGTCCCTTTTTTAGAACATCGAATTTTTGAAAATAGGTGATGCATGTGTCTGGTTTCAAATTATATTTTATGCAGCCAACATTTACTTGAGGAATTGATAAAGTTTAAAAGGGTATCGTTTTTGTTCGATTTTCATCCGACTATAAGTTTTCAAAATATTCTCGACTATCGTCTCCATCATTTAGACGCATGCCTTTTTCACTCATATCGAAGCGGTTTGGTGATCAAGACTCATTTCCATTGTTTACTTTATTTATTTCCCGGGCGACAATTGATGGTTACATCAATGTTTTCTTGTTAATATTAAACTAGGTGCAATAACTGGTCCCTGGAAAACTACCGAGATACGGGAAGTTAGGGCGAGTTACGTTCGTTCGCAAGATGTCGGTATTTCTCTCATATGAGTTAAAAAATCTCCAAGGGACGTTAAACAACATATAAACAAACTTTCATACTTTTTTTGAAAAAGTATCAGTAATTTGATTGAAAGAGTATGGATTGATGCATTGTTCTACACTAAAGTCATATAGTAACTGAAATGTATTTGAAGTGTAACATGAAATTTATTTTATTGTAGAAAAAATATTAAAATCTTGAGTACCTGTTTAAAACTACCCTTCTGTTCAAGGGCATAATGGAGATTCGCTTCTAAATGAAACAAGAAAACATTGATGTAACCATCAATTAAATAAAGTAAACAATGGAAATGAGTCTTGATCATCAAACCGCTTCGATATGTGTGAAAAAGGCATGCGTCTAAATGATGGAGACGATAGTAGAGACTATTTTGAAAACTTATAGTCGGATGAAAATCGAACAAAAACGATACCCTTTTAAACTTCATCAATTCCTCAAGTAAATGTTGGCTGCATAAAATATAATTTGAAACCAGACACATGCATCACCTATTTTCAAAAATTCGATGTTCTAAAAAAGGGACCTGTCGTTTTTTCGATAGTAAATGATAAGCAACTTTATATATTAAATATGAAAAACATATATATTTTTACAGATTCACTTTATGGAAGTAAAATTATTGTGTATCTCGTAATTTATAAAGGGAAAGAACATTCTGATTAACAGTCTTTTTAATGTTTCGAAAACCTTTAATTCTGAATAACTAATTCTGAATAACTTCTCCCACCTAAATTCCCATATACCAACACTTAAACTTATATGTATAGAGCAGCCCGGTCCTAAGGGTGCAATAATCTCATGATTATGCATGAAAGCACAACGTATTTCGGTTTCCCTTTCCAGCAGAGAATACTGACATAATTTTGACTTTTGTAGGTGATTCTAGCTGCGACTTAATCACGTGCTTGACAGACATGGGAATAGATTTTGGAAGTTTACAAAGCGATCCAGAGAAAGTTAACTGGTATGGTCTTTTTACATTCAATAATATAAGCATTTCATATGAAGTAGATTTTGAAAGAAGAAATAAAAGCTTGTCAAATATTCTTTATACAGAAGAACATCTTTGTGTATTCACTTCAAAATATTGCAGAGAGTTATTCACACTCTGTAACGTGGACGAGCTAGGCTTCCCTCCCAAATCAAGACTTTCTTCAAAGGAAAAGATACCGTTCACGGTAGCTCAGTTGGTAGAGCGCTCGCTCCGTGATCGGAAGGTCGTGAGTTCGAATCTCGGCCGCGACAGACCTAAGTCGATAAAAAATAGGTAGCAACTGTTCCTTCGCCATGCGCTCGGCACTTTGAAGTGAAAGTTGCGGGTCCTTCGGATGAGACCTTAAAAACCGAGGCCCCGTGTCACGGCAGGCGTTGGCACGATAAAGATCCCTTACTGCTCAATGGCCCTAAGTGCCGAGTAAAGGTCAAAATTTGAAGCCCTTCACCTGTATATGGTGACGTCTTTATATGAGTGAAAAATTCTCGAATGGGACGTAAAACAACATACAATCAATCAATCAAATGAATAGAATAGATTTACAAAAAGACAGAAGGATAAAAAATGAAAATATCTACCATTCATACACACTCGCTCCCCCTCTCCATGTCCCTCTCTTTCTTAACCATATAGACACTAAAATGTAATTCACAAGTATTTACGGTAAATAAAGGAAAAATCCGTCAACAATTCAGTGTGTAAATAATGGTCTTACAATTGGCATGAACAACGTCAGTAAACATATGACTTAATGATATATTTGCTGACAAGGTCATTGTATCGTCATAGAACTTACCAAATGATGACTTTAAACGAGACCGTTGAAATTTTTAATTACAAGAAAACTTTACAGAGCCTGGATATTGAGCATCTGAAACATAATCATCCATCATGTTCACGTTCTCTTTCACACTACAACTTCACCTTACAACTATAGTCCTGCTGGACATTTTATTACTGGTGACGTAAATATAGTTACTAATGAGGACCCTAAATCACTTACTTTAAAAGGGCCAAAAGTTAGAGACCCCGATCTTTCAGCTGGAATCATAATTTCATAAATATTATGAATTCTGTTTAAGATTACCCGGGCGATGGGCCAGAGATGAAAAAGAGGACATTGCCACTTTGTCAAAATGGATTAAATGTATCAGATGTATGTTAAAATCTCGCATTAAGCAATTGAGGTACAATATGAAAACAATCTTCTGTGTTCAGTATAATTCAGAAGTGAAAAAAGAATTGATAGACTACATTATCAGTATGTAGTACTAGTGGTCCCCGCTGTTAAAGCAGGCGACAACATTGTCTTCGTTTGTAAGGCTTATTATTTTAATTGTTTTATAGAGGAACTGGGATTTAATTCTACAAGTGGCAATCCAACTTATACCTTTTCTAAGGAGGAAATTCTTCAAAATCATATGTCAGTTTTGAATATTTTCAATATTCCCAACAACCAAAATGAAGTTGAATTACCATATTCATATTGGATTCCAAAACTTCATAAAAATCCCTAAAAACAAAGATACATAGGAGGTTCCAGTAAATGTTCTATCAAGCCCTCACTAAAATATTAACAGCAGTGAAGGAGAAACTTCAGAAGTACTGTGCAACAATATATTCGATAAGTTTTGTAAATCAAATGTGGAAAGTTAAAAATTCAAAGGAACATTTGGAAAATTTGAATTTAAATCACAAAATTTTACCATAACAAAAAAAACTTACGACATTTCAACTCTGTATACAACCATTCCCCACGATAAATTAAAGTCCAGGGTTTGTGGCATCATTGAGAGCTGTTTTTTAATAAAAATTTAACTCGTAAATTTACTTACTTTGTCATTAATAGTTTGCAAATTTTTTTTGCTAAAAACATTCTGATTGTAAATATAAGTACTTTGAAGTTGATATTACAAAGATGCTTGAGTTTCTGATTGACAATATCGATGTGGTGTTTAGAGACCAGGACTTCCAACAATTTGTTTTGAATTTCCATGGGTAACAATTGCGCCCCGTTATTAGCAGACTTTTTTTGTATTCATATGAAGCAGAATTTATTTAGAGTCTTATACGTGAGAAACAGAAATCTCTTGTTGGACTTCAGCTCGACATTACCGTCACGGTAACTCATTCGGCAGAGTGCTCGCTCCGTGATTGGAAGGTCTTGGATTCGAGCCCCGGCCGCGACTGACCTAAGTCGGAAAAAAATACGTAGCAACTGTTCCTCGGCACTTTGAAGTGAACGTTGTGGGTCCTTCGGATGAGACCTTAAAAACGGAGGCCCCGTGTCCCGACAGGCGTTGGCACGATAAAGATCCCCCATTGCTCAATGGCTCTGAGTGCCGAGTAAAGGTCTAAATTTGAAGCCCTTCACCGGTATATGGTGACGTCTCTATATGAGTAAAAAATTCTCAAACGGCACCTAAAACAACAAACAATCAACCATTCATTCAACATGACTTTTAGATATATCGACGACGTATTATCAATTAACAATAGTTATTTCCATTTATGTGTCGAGTTTGAAATAAAAGAAACACGTACCACAGAGTGTGATACATCTGTTTCATATTTGAATATTGTATTTGAAAAATACGTTAATGGAAACATAACATCAAAGCTTTGTGATAAACGTGACTTTAACTTGTCAATCGTCAACTTCCATTACTTATGCAGCAATATATCCTTATCACCTGCATATGGGGTGTAAATCTCGCAATTGATTCCATACGCTATAGCATACTTTACGTATGAACAATTTCTAAAACGAGATAAGTTATTGACAAATAAGTTGATGAAACACGAAAATCAGCAATCTTGTTTAAAGTCATCATATCGTAAGTTCTTTGGTCGATACAATGCCCATGTCAGCAAATACAATGTATCATAAGTCATATGTTGACTGACGTTTTTCATACTACGCAGTACAGTCAAATGTTGACTGACGTTTTTCATACTACGTTGTACAGTTAAGGTGCAAAATGGAAATATCGGCGAATTTTTTAGATAGAAAATACATTCTTTGCAAGGATGGGCGATTCTTTTAGGATTTTACTATTATCGGACAAATTCAATGTGGTTGAAAACTACACGTTGAGGACGATTTTCTTAGACTTTTCACGTGAGGTGGCAGTTACGTGATTTTAGTTAATATACCTGAAGTATTGAGGTTATCTATAAATTCCAATATTTCAAGGGCATAACAAAGTTAAAAATAAAAGTTTAATTGATAATTATTTTCAACTCTCTTTGTAGTTTGTGAAAAGTGCTGTGAACCTATATAGATTCTACTATCTCGACTAAAATTACATTTGTTAGGCCGTATGTTGAATTTTTTGCTGGTCAAGGACATTAAATAAAGATATAATTAATTCATTTGCCAGATTTCATCAGGTTCGCAGCACTTTTCAAATATCTTCATACTTCTTGAATTGATGTGTAAATGTTTGTCATAATTCATTGGGGGTATGCCCTTGCAATATATCGATTTATTAAGACCTTTAATTACCCTTCAATGAATCTGCAGAAATATACGGCAGTATCGCTTGTCTAGGAAATGTATGGGAAGTATATGAATAAAATCATAAAAAGAGACATTGCATTCAAGTTATGGCCTCTTATATATCTGCAAATAATATTTTATTTAATTACAAAATACTTTTTTCATTGTATAAAATATGACTTGATCCGCCTCTCACAGTATACAAACTGCGTCAAATTTTACGATATGACGTCACATTGACAAGTGCATTGCAATTAGTGAATTGTTTATATATTGCTGTGTGGCATTTAACCAACGACAAAAATGCATGCAGTAGTTAGTATTGATGTAGTTTAAAGCTATTCAACAGATTAAAATAGCAAATCATTTCATTGTGTGGTCATTTGAAAAAGTTATAATTTTGTGTGATGTCATAGTAAGCATTTCCCGTGTAAATTAGGCCCCGCCTCCTTATTGTAGCCTTAACTGTGCTGTGTAATCGTTAGGCCATTATTTACACACTGAATTGACGACGGATTTTTCCGTTAGTTACCGATCATGACAAGACGCACGCGGCGGATCTAAAGCTGAAACTTGTAATTAATATAGACATATGAAATTTCATGACTTACGTTTGCTCGTTCATTTCAAGGAGCACACGTGGGTGTGAACAGTCGACAGGGGATGCTCACTCCTCCATGGCACCTGATTGATCCAACTCTGATGATTTTGGAGGACCGTGTTTGCTCTGCTCCCGATTTGTATTGTTTTAATGGACTTTGACCTTAAATACTGTTTGTTATCTCCATATATCATTCATGAAACAGATGTGGCAGATTCTGTAGTGTCTTTTATTTCAAGTTCACTGGGATATATCGAATCGTATTATGAACTGAAGAAACTATTGTTAATTGATAAGACATCGTCTATATATGTAAATGTCGAGTTGGAGGCCACAGCAAGTATTTTCGTCTGCTCATGTAGAAGTTTTTAAATAAAATCTGCTTTATAGAAATATAAAAATAGGTCGGCTAATTAAGGAGTACAATTATTGACTATCGGAATTCTAGCAGTTTGTTGAAGGACCTGGTCTACGAATACTACATAAAGGTTGTCATTGAGGATCTCTAGCATCCTTTCAACATCAACTTCAGAGTACTTGTGTGTAGAATCAGGGTGATTTTTAACAAATGCGATTCCCTCATGTTTTCAACATATTCTCAAATCATCATCATCAAAACGTCTTCATTAGCGTCATCACTGCCTTCATCATCATTTTGATGTGTACACCTCAGCATAGTGCACGGTCTATTTTCCATTCATGCATCCTATCACGATGTCTACATGTATCTGCTATTGTAAAGAATCTTACAAAAATACATATTAGAGAGATATTGAAAATGTTTTATCAAGCCTTTTTCTTAACTTTTCATACGGAAATATACAATGTCTGGGTTTGGCCAATCGACAGGGAATGCTTACGATCCATTCTCTGGAATGATGTTTTTCTGATGTTTTCTGGAGCCCGTGTTTGCTTTCCTCTCAATATGTATTGTTTAAATAGATTGTTGAAATAAACTGAGCATTATTACTGGTCGGTATTTTGACATTTCAATATTACATGTAACAAGAAAAATTTTCACTACTGATCTCTCTTTTTCACTGTAAATACACACTAAATAGGGCATATCTTCACACAATTCTCTATTCAACACCATGTTACTATGTGTAAGCCAGTACGAAAATATGATAACTCATTAATTATTTTCATATATTTTTTTTATTTGTTTCAGGAATATTGCTTTATCATATTTTCTTTTTCCCAGCGAGAGTTTTCGTGCAGCGCAGCCTTGCGTTGAAAGCCAAAAGAATGTTTGTGAGGGAAACACAATCTTCGAAATAGCTGCAGGTTATATTCCGCAATTAGAGTCAAGGTGTGGCAGAGGGGGTTCCCAAGGTAACCTGACTATTGAGTGATTTAAAAAGTTAAAAAATGCCTGAATATATTCTACACAATAGGAACTCGGTAGTGTATTAAAAACGGGAAATATATTACCAACCCGGACATAGGTCCCTCTGGAATAGTTAAGATTAAACTAATAACCCCCCAAGGATTATTCATTGTATTATTTATAGAAAATGCATGGTATTTAAAGTGCCCATTGTTAATTTATTTGAAAAATGCTTTATAAAACATCAAGACTGATTTTAAGTGTCTTTAATAGGCAATGGAAGCTTCACTATCCAAGCAGCCTGGATCCTCCTGTTTGTTGTACTGGTCAATATGGCAGCTCTTTCTCAATGATAGCAGGATACTTACCAAAAACACCGTAAAGGAACTCTTTTTCCTTGGGGGGGGGGGGTTAAAATGTCGTCGAGATCGTGTTATCAAGAGACCCAGGAATTCATGTTCTCCACTAAAATTAAAATATCAATCTACATTGTCATTTTTCTTCTTCAACCAAGTAAATCAATAATTTTTTACTAAAAACGAAAATTTAACCCCATGAAAACCTACGAAAATAGTACTAGCAATGGATATGGAACATCCTACGGAGATGTGAATCCTTGTTATCAAAAGTGTGAAAGCAAATTTCAAAATTAATATGTATTGATCATCCGAGTGGCCTGTAATAGACTATAAAGCTTTTTCAAGGCAGATACACATCATTGTTTGACAAGAAATATAGCCGTTCAGAATAATAACGAATCGAAGTAGAAAATGATGGAATTATACACAAATTCTATAATCGCTATGCCTGTGCTTCTGGTTACAACTTTTATCCATCGGTCATTTCATTTAAATCAAAGTATTTACAATGTGAACACAAATAATAATGTTAATTGTATGTTTTAAGTCCTCCATTCAGTACTTTTTATAGACGTCTTTTTATTTGCATCTTTTAAAAATCAGTTATTCAATCATGTATGTTTGTAGCGTTTCAACCCATCTACAAAACCAATTTGAAGCCTCGAAGAAACTAGAGACCCAAGGGTTTAACATTCACCTAAGTATAGTGAAACATTGTAAATAATCCATAGATTGAATATAAAATAAAACAAAATAAGCTGATATATGGACTATGCTATGTTGCCCAAAAGCAAGAAAAATAGGAATACAAGGGATCACCAAAATAATTTAATGCTCAGTAACAAATCTGAAGGTTGATCTATTTACTTACCTGTACTCGTCCCCGTTTGTCACTATCCCCATGCAAACAAAACAAAACAATAGTTCTTGAGAAATATTTATAAATCCATCTCATATCCTCTCACATTGGCCTCCAGCTCTTGGTCTTTTATGAACATTTAACATTTTTATTTATCTATTATTTACAATTCTACCTGACCATTAAATACTATGAAAGTACTTTTTATATTAAAGATTATAAAAATTATTGTGTAATTTTGTTCTTCAACTGACCTTTCCTGGCCCCTGACCCAGGGGCCACAAATTTGACAATTTTTGTAGAGGTATCCTTGATCATTTTAACCGTGCTCCTAGTATATCTGCTTTATATACAGGAGGATAGAAGATTTTTAAAGAATTTATGCATTTTCACTTTATGATCATTAGAGCCCCATTCTAACTCCAGAACCCCTGATCCTGAGGTTATGAATTTCACAATTTTGTTAGAGGGTTCAATGCTTATTTCAATCATGCCAACAGTTTGATTGCTTTATGTCCAGGAGTAAAGAAAAAGATTTTTACAGATAGCACAAAGTTGATGGTGTTAGCCCCACCCCTAAGGCTCCAGGGGGCAGGGACCATGAAAGTCACAATTTTGAACCCCTTCACTAATAGATGTTCTGTGGCAAAATTGCTTGAAATGGATCAGCGGCTGCAGAAACAAATTAAAGCTGACAATGTTCAAATGTTATCGCACGGCACACGACGCACGACGGTGGATGAAAACAGATAGCAAAAGTAAAACTTCTGCAAAGCAATTATACCTTCCCCTCGGAATGTTTACTACATAGTGAAGCTTCACCCTTGGAATAATCGCTAAATAGAATACATTTCTAGCTTTTGGATACTTTACTATATAGTAAATTTCCCCCGAGGAACGTCGAGTATATAGCAAACATTTCCTTGAATAAAGCACCCACCTTGATATTTTGCTATGCATTGAACGTTTTCACTTACCCATGCTTAATCCCAGGATATTATTCACTTTCATCGTGCTATCTGAGTATTGATAATCAAAATTAGCTTTAGTAATGAACAAGATTCTTAATCAAGAAATTTGGTTATTCTATCTCCTCACTATCACTACTGAACTTATTATCCCCTGATATTCTGATTTTTCTCTGAAAATCTCTGTCAACCCTTGTACTTTCACTGTACATTACTGTACTTACCTCTGTACTTCACAGTACATAACAGTACAACTCTGTACAGAGGCACAGCATTTCACAGCACCTCCCTGTACTTCACAGTACACTTCCTCTGTACATCACTGTACTTCACAATACTTCACAGTACGCAATCACTGCTTTCCACTGTACGTCACAGATTTTAGCAGTACAGATAACTGATCTTCACAGTACATTGCTGTTATTCCCTGAACCCTCATACTGTACACCACAGTACATCAAAACATTCTACAGTTTATTTAGTATATACCAATGTACAAACAATTTTATTCTGTCCTACCCTGAAAAGCTTTGTATCCTAGGAAATTTATTTAATCTTTAAAAAAAATCTTATTTTATTTCATGGTTGCTTTTGAATACATGTATTTCTGAGAGATTAATTTTCAAAGTGGATATAGCGCCCTTGATTCTAGATATAACTGAAAATATTCTATTTCCCTTTTTTTAATACCTTTGTCCCAGTATTTTAAATTAGTTTCCATTTAACATCTGAGAAATGAGTAAACGGACATTTTAAAGAAATAAAGAGTTTGCCATTTTTTTTTAAATTTATAGTTAATTAATTATATTAATCTTACATTTTTTTTTAATTTATAGTTAATTAATTATATTAATCTTTTCTCCACATAGTATTGCATGTTTTTAATTCTACATAATTGTGTACACTGAAAATTACTTCAACTTTTCATTTTCCATGAATTATCTTATATGTACAGCGTACATCTACTGATAATTTTCTCTTTATATTCATTATAAAACAACTAGAATTAATTATTCCCTAATCGCCTTCAAACGTACTGATACCCCCCCCCCCCTTTTCTCGATAAACTGAGAGAAATTATTGAAAATGTGCCGTCTTTACTGCAATACGTTGATAATAATTGACCTTAAGTTATATTGCCGGTATTGAACTCCAAAACAGTGCTGATAATCTTGGTTTGTGATGATAAACGTAATAAAAATATATAAATAATTTTATTATTAACATAATTCCCGATAGCTGCTGATCTGTAGCTCACTGGTCTGAAAAAAAATTGGGATGAACGACCAGAGATGGTCGTCCATCCCAATTTTTTCAGATCAGCAAGCTACAGATCTGCAGCTAAATTCCCGACGAATTCGATATAAAGTACAAAGTATTAATCTTGCGAATCAAGTTCATTTTAAGTGATTGTATGGAACCGTTGTCTCTTTCTAAGTTCAATCTTAAAATCAATTGATAAATTTAATTCAACAATTAATAATCATTTTATTCTATTCAATACAATGGGTACGTATATCCGTATACATGTAGCTTGCTTTATTTCCTTTTAACATTGAATAGAAAAAACATGTTTTTAAATATTTCTCAACAAGACAAGCACCTCTGAATTTTTTCTCTATGTATTTTTTAATGTAAAATTATAAAGACTTGGTTTAAAATTAAGGAGTAATTGTACATGTAATTTAAAA
Organism: Saccostrea echinata; assembly: GCF_033153115.1. Taxonomy (NCBI): domain Eukaryota; kingdom Metazoa; phylum Mollusca; class Bivalvia; order Ostreida; family Ostreidae; genus Saccostrea; species Saccostrea echinata. Next base: position 55,197 of record NW_026889846.1, read on the forward strand.
TATCCCTGCTAACCACTTTTAAGGATTTCTGGTATCCTCAGACAGATTTCTGAAATGGGTAGGAATAATGATCGTATGACGTTTGTTACAGTTCATGTGGAAACACACCTCCCCACAACCCCAACCCCCCCTTTCCACCCCCACCCCCTTTACGAAAAAACACTAGAAACTTGGTATCAATATTTCATGATAAACGAGGTCCTTACTGAACTTCCCTGCTGATCGGAAATAGTTCGTGAATTTCTAAGTACTATATCAAACAATTGTGTCCTAATTAGGCTCTAAACCATGACATAAGAAAACCTTTAAACGCTTAAAATATGAATAGAATTCCCCGAATTACATAAAAACCCTAAATATCTGGTATGCGTCAAAAGAATCTAATTTTATGTGTCGTTTTACTAAAAATTTCTTTGACCACTTGGCACAAACGTATTCATCATAACGTTTTGTCTCAGTTTAATATCTCAATCACTGGCCCAAACGATAATCAGCGCGAAGTTTTACCGTAATCTCTCTCTCTCTCTCTCTCATATACATATAATGACAGAGGCTGTGACATCAATGTAAAAATAAAGTTTTTCATGTATATACAGTGCGCATAATTCCTACTGAAATTTGATTTTTTTTTTTTTATTTCTTCTGAACTTTTTGCATGTAATTTATTTTCAAATTGAATTATTTAAATAATAATAAAAATTGCAAGTTCACACAATGTACCCCATGAACATAAGAACAAGGTGTATATTTAAACTATACTCATGGAAAAAAAGACTTAAGGAGGTGCTCCCTCAATAATAAGACTCTGTTACACCACCCTTTTTTTTTGTTGCTTGATTTTGCCCACCCAAACTAAGAATGTATGGACATGCCCTGCCAAACCAAACTAAACAGGTCTTTCGCGGGACTGCACTTGTTTTGTTTTATTAAAGTTTATATCCACACTTAAAGTTCGTTTTCTTTTATATGTTTATAGATCTATAATGAATGTAGTTCAGACGACATCACAATAACTCATTATTGTGCGATCTATCACTTTTCAGTCCCGTAAAATGCGCATCGCACACTAAACCGATCTACCAGAAAACAAGGGGGGGGGGGGCTAAAATGATTTTCTTTTTTTCCCTTATATGAGTTTCACATTATCAGAAATCATTTATTTTTATATATTTATCTATTGTGAAGGAAAGTGATAGATTATAAAGAATTCAATCGATAATGTGTTCAGTGGCTCAAACTTGTGTCCTTAACCTAGCTGTGGCCGTAATGTTGCGTAACTAACTTCATGTGAACTCCGGCGAGTGCCTTTCTGTATAATGCAGCAGTGACACCTATTGTCTTAGTTTCTCGCTACCGTATACACTCGGATCACCTCAGTCGATTCTATCTACACACAGAGTAACATCACAGACTTTCCGATTGTTTGTTTGATAATTCCGGTATTCAGCAGACTTGAAACATTTCGTAATTAGTACGAAAATGAAACTTGTTTATATACTTAACAAAGATTCCGACTGGACTATGAAACATCAATTTAATCTTTTTTTTTATAAAAGTTTTGGTGTAAACCTTTATGAAATTAAAACTATTAATAACCGTAATAATTGAAATAAATGGGAAAGTTTTGTCATGTTAAAAAAATATACAAATATTAGATACAAAAATAAAATGTTACAAATCATGCCATGTTAAATAAAATGAATTCTCTACATCTTAGTATAAAATATAGTTAACACTATTTAATTCACCACATTTAGATTAACGTACAAAATGTGGGCACATTAATACGACTTCTATATCTTGCCGTTAAATCAGGCGAGAAATTACAAATTAAAACCAATGTCAGCGTATCTATTGAGAGATCAGTCGCTCACACACAGTCAAAAAATACATGATTGCCCGTTTGTCAAAGTTTTGAGAGATCTGAAAAGTTTTCGCCTTGGTTAGTAGTTAGACATTTGCTCAGTGTACTTCCTCGACCACGTATTTTATTTATTCAAACTTTGCAAGACATTCATGACAACAATTCTCACCAATTGTGACATCACCAGCATAATTAAATACCAAGGTTACTCCAAATAGCACCGGGACAAAAACAGATAAAACAAGTGAACAAAATAAAATAAGTTAACTTAGTATTGATTTAACCAGCGGGCGTACTCTGTATGCGGCTAAGTTGATCTTTATTTAAGATCATTACTTGTTTTGTACCCCTCCCCCTTTTTAATTTATTTTTCAATTAAATTAATAACAAAATGGCAGAGGCACTTAACGTTATAAACCTTTATCTGTTTTTTTTTTTTATTATTGGTTATCTCTTAATCTCGCTGGACTTTACGCACGAATGAAAATGGACGAATATATTTTTTTTCACACTTCCCGGTAATTGCTATCTGTTTTTAAACAAATAAATAACTTATTTGGTTTTTCTAAGATAGCCACGTCTCTAAACTTTCATTAGAACTGCACATGTGGGTTTAATATCTTACGTGGAATCCTCAGTGATCAAAATGATTAAGGAACCTTTATGGATCCTGTGAGGAACCCTCGTGGATTAACATGATCAGGAAACTTTCATGGATCATTCAAGGCAACATCAAAGATTAAAATGATCAGGGAACCTTCATGGATCATTCAAGGCACCCTCAAGGATTAAAATGTTCTGGGAACCTTCTTGGATCATGCAAGGAACCTCAAAGATCAAAATGATCAGGGAACTTTGTAAAATTATGCAAGGAAACCCGATAATGAGACAATGAAAGTGTATTGTTATCAAGTTATGTTGAAAATTAGCGATAGATCCATCAAAAAATGATTTTATTACTAGATTGCTAAAGTTATTTTTAATTCCGAAATCACTTGATGGCTTGTTCGAGTTGTCTGAAAGATGTCCTTGAATCTTCACGTTTTTTAGTCACATTTCTCTCCTCCTCTAGTTGAAGATTGTTAAGTTCGGAACACGATCTCGATTTTAATTTCATATACTGAATGCCAAGTGCTATCGTAGTCTGTATACGGATCTGCACAATGATATTTTTTTTTTAAAAATATGCGAATTCAACCTAAATAAAAAAAAAAAAAAAAAAAAAAAAAAAATGGAATAATAGCAATACAGCAAAATATCCTGAATGAATTTCACATTTCACGGCATTTGCAGCAAATCATAAATCCATTCAATTATTTTAAAATTTAGTTATAAATATCAAGCTTAATGGAACCGGTGGGGAGGGGGGTCCTTCCTTTTTTGGCTCACTAAGGAATTCAAACAGCAGGGTGTCCCTCAAACTGAAAAAAAAATTATTTGTTTGCCATCTGGAGATCCAGGGCTGTCTGTCTGATTTCTCTGTCCCATGGAGCTGCATGTACAGTTCCACTTTCCGTCTAAGTATAATATCATTGTTATAGTGAAATTCAAAATTTCTAGGCCTACCTATTTAATACTCTAAGGGTATGCAAAGTGTATATTGTATATGAAACACAACTTAAAGTTTGGAAACACAAACTTATCTAACACTGATTGATTACTCTTGCAATTAAATTGGCTTATTCTCCCCCCCCCCCCTTTTACAGAGAGGTTCTGTATACTTTTATTGTGTACTTAGTCTACTATTTATACATCAATTAACACATCAGCTACATGTTACATTTTTCGTCCTAATTTATTATAATTATTATCAATATTGAATTTTCAAATAACTCCCTTTGTTTTTTGTTTGCTATTAATTATATTTGAAGACTTAAAGAAAGAGAAAAAAAATTACAATCCAAATGATAAATTAAAAAAAACATTAAAATAAATAAATAAATAAATAAATAAATATAATTTTAATCAATAATTAAAATAATGAAAATATTCTGAAGTTTTTTGTTATCTAATTATTTGATTATGGATATCAAAATAAACGTCCCAATACGTACAATCTAAATCTGTGTTTGTATTTGCGTTCCTATTAATTCAAAAATATCTTAAGTTTGAAGCTCTCAAGACATTATAAATATATTGCTTCCTGTCGTTGTGTAACCACCCATTGTTTAAATCTCTGGCTACTGTCCGCTGTTTAATCCACCGTTTTCCTGTTTGGTATACATTTTCTGTTGAGTGTACACATTAACCCACAACCATGATAAGCCAACTTACGCACTGAATCATTCTTTTCATTTTTTGATATTTTATTTGTATTGATAAATTCAATTCAAACAATAATTAATTTTTTATCACAAGTCGTGTTAAAAAATAATTATAGGGACAGGGTAAATGTATGAGTGAGAGAAAGAGAGAACTAAATTTTTTGAGAAAAATATTTTAAAAATATGTAATAAACTAATGTTTCAAATTTTTTCTTAGCATGTAACTTTGCCTACCAAATCAGGTTGTTAACCGCATTTAATGCGGTTTTTAAGGTGTCATCCGAATTAATATCGAACTGTGGAAAATGACAACGTGACGTTAAAATTGTTTAATACTATGAATGATAATTATTATATATAATTTAATTGCTCAGTAAATTCAAAACTTTAAGACTACAGGAATCATAATTATCAATTAAATGATCTTAAATATAATTTATAGAATTTATTCTTTACTTTTGGTACTAGTGTGTATTAAGTGTACTAACAGCACAAACTTATCACTCTCGAAAGGAATATTTTATTCTCTGAAGTCTAAAATACCAAAGGCTTCTGAACAATTAGAGAAGTTAAAAGAGAAAAATAAAAATTAGGAAATTCAAAAGTTAAATTTCATTCATTTAATAAGTCTAAAATATTCGCAGTATGGTTCAGTGATGTACAGTGCCAAACTGGGCCGCGTACAGTGAGCAACAGTAGTGTACTGTGCTGTACAGAAGTTAAGTACTGTACACATCTGTGATGTACAGAACTGTACTGTGGAGGCGTACAAGGACAGACAGTAGTGTACTGGGCCGTACAGAGGGGACGTACAGTAAAGTACAGGGATGTAAAGAAAATAACAGTGGGTTTGTACTGTGATTAACTGGGGATTACAGTAGGTACAGGGATTTTGTACAGTGACTGTACAGTGTTTATACAGAGAAAAGCAGTACTTAAACAGTGGATAACAGAGTTTATCAGAGATTTTTCAGAATATCAGGGAATTTTAAGTCCAGTAGTGTATTATGTAAAGTGGTTAAAGTGGTATCTGGTTAAAGTGGATTATCGTGATTAAATCGTAAGACAATACACTTATGTTTTGTATCGAAGTAGCGTTTTTTTCCTCACATTTTTTCGAGATATGTTTAAAATAACTGTTGTTGTCTTCAAAACAATTTTACTATGGGGAAAGGTTATCTTAATGACATAGAATCTTCTGATCATGTATAATTTCATGAAAATAAAACTTGCAATATTTTTTAACATAAAAAGGAACATTTACAGAAGGAAAACAATAATTACATTCGCCTTAGACTATAACATACGAATTGCTTACAGTTTGTTAGATGGGTTTTTATGCGGAAGAAAAAACATATAGTAAAATTTCCCCCGTGGAGGAGATCTACCTAAATAGTAGACATTTCGGTTGGGAATTTTGACTATGGAGGAAGATTTACTTTATGACACCCGATATGATTCTCTGATTAAAACAACTAATTTTTATTTTTAAATTCGGCATACATAGATCCACAAAGAAATAGATTTGAACAATTGTCAACTATCCTTTTTATTCTTGAATGTTCATTATATCTCACATTTTTTTTTGCTTGGGGAAAAACAATGCACACGTGACTGCAAGCTACATGTAGTGTCACTTGTACACATAACTTTCTTGCAGATTAAAATAATGTTATAGTGTAGCGTGTATGAGTTTCTTCCTGTTTCTTTTAAACACAAACAGACTGCGTTTGCTGACTCAATGTAGTAGGTCTGTGCATGCCTGAGTGATATGTGCAAATAAGAAATTATCATCCTTTTGTGTCATGAATGCAAAGCACAATACTATGGAAGCCCTGGAGGGACATTGACTTACTTCTTAGGTATTTTCACTTGACTTAATTGTTAATAATTATTGTTATTTTACGATTGATATCACACGCTTACTTTACCCAAAACATGGCGTACAAGATGGAGGTGTAGTCTCAGATAAGAAAAATGAATATTTTACCTTTGAATTTATCAATAATGACAAGATAAAGTAGCAGTGATGTTCATGTGTTGAATCATTATGCACACTAAAAGTTAAATGTAATATTTAGTTATATCTGTTAAGTAACAAGAAATAACAAATGAGAATATATACATTTGTGGTATCTCTCTATTAAATAAACATGCAGACAGCAAATATCTTCATACCTGTATGAAGTTTTTCGAAGGTCATAGGTCATTACGTGACCTAATCACACAGCACAGTAATATCTACATAAAAAGACTTACTCCGATAAGCAATATAGCATGTTTTTCATGCATAAAAATGTACGTACAAAATACGCAAGTAAAATAATAATAATTTTATTTACAATGTAAACGAGTATTTAATACAGTTCTTGATCGATTTTATATAGAGAATAGAAAACTACGTGTTAGAAGTTTCATGTCTGAGCTGCATATCTCAACGTTTACCCTTATTTTTCTCGCAGACCTCTGAACATTGCTGAATGCTATAATTTTTTTTTTCATTAAACTTTATTCACAATGAATTTGAAAATCTGTTGAAAAATATCAATGTAATGCAATCACGCCACAAACAGCTGACAAACACTGCACTTTGGAAGTTCGGTAGGCACACCCCCATCATCGAGATTGTTGTGACGTTGTCTTAACAATGTAAGCTGTCGTGTCTCCATATCAACATCATAAATTAATGAATATATGCCTTACTGAAATCGTAGATTTTATGTTTTTGATCAAATGTTGTACTTGATTTCAAGTTATCTGGTCCGGACAAGTGTCTCCATCCATCCCTTTCCGACCGAAATTCCTCTAACTTTTTATTATCAAACATCGGACGTGTTTCTTGTGTTTTTTAACATCGAATATGGGTTCTCATGAATACAAAAATTCCAAGACACCAATATGCGCACTATAATTGATCACAAGTGGCCTTTCACAGAATATTCCCTTCAAAACAGAATCATTTGCCAGATGAATTTGAAGCGTAACCGCCGATTTACACCTAGCGTAATTTGTCAAAATCTACGACGTGCGGTTAGTGCAATATTTATATTCGATTACATTCAATTGTCCGTCTCAAATGTATATATAAGTAATAAATAACAAGTTTAAAAAACCTTCGGCCTTCACAGGATTTGATCACGAGACCGACCCACTTCAATTCCCATTGAAGTTTTTAAACTTGTTATTTATTTCTTAAATGAACAAATAAGAATTAAGTTATAACAGCTAAGTTACAAGATATATAACAGATAAGAATTAAGTAATCATAACTGTCTGGAAGTTCAACTACAATTATAATCAATCAAAAACCAAAAATACATGTAAACTAGGACTAAATATATCATTTTAATAATAAACCTAAGACAATTACATGTTCTCCATAGCTACTTTACACTTGATAATAACAGCAACAAAAAAGTTCTAACAAAAAGCTATAACAAATAAGTCATAACAAGTCAATGTCCCTCCAGGGCTTCTGTACAATATAGATTGTTTTTAACCAATTAAATTCCTCGACACAAGGAGAAAATAAATTTTTGGGAAAAAATCGTCAAAAATAGTTTATACTCTAAAAAGTATTGAGCCTGATTTAGTAGGGAATATCCATTGAAAACGAAGACTAGTAGGTAAAGCTACATTTCATTTTAATTAGTTTAAGTGTAAATGAAAAGTGTATTTTGACTCATTACGTACAGCATTTAGATTAAAAATATTTTTATCATTTTGAAAGACTAGCTTTACATACAAATAATTTAGGTGTTATTTTTTTTAATTAGGGGATCAACAATGAACATATTTGATCTTTAAAAAAATAAATACAATATATGATCGATAACAAGTTTCTCTAAGAAGTGTAGTATAAGTATTTGCGTATTATACTTGTATTTTTGTACTTACATTCGTACATATATACGAATGTTACTTTCTTTTCCATGCTACTGCCAATTAAAGCAAAATATTAAACGAGACATAAAATAATATTGGGTAAATACGGAAGAAAAGATGACTTTTGTTTAAGACAAACTACATGCATATGTTCCTAAAGGGAAACATGTTTGAAGCTTTTTTGTCACAAGGTCAAACATATTGAAATGTATGAAGGCTTTCAACTCCTATTATAACTTCCTTCATAAAAGGAAGACTGCAATGAAAATTTTGACTGTAATGAAGTATGTTTTAGCTTTATTTTACGGTCCAAAGGGTTGGTAAGCATATTTTCTGAAATTCTTAAAATAATGACAAATGTGAAATAAAATTAATATCATTTTATTTGTACAGACGCTGTCTCTGGATAAAGAAAAACAATTCAAATTTGTATTAATATTTGTGTACGTAATTCTTCCATTTTTGTTTTATTTAATACTATTTTTTTTTCTTTATAATGCTTATTGCAAAAGAAATTGATTAAAAGATTACAGGTTATATCTTTGAATTTGCTTTCATTTCTAACTAACCTTGACAAAAGTGTCACGTAAGCCTTTCTAATAAAGAGTGTCCTGCATCAATCTGTCTGTTTGTGCCTCTGTTGGTCGTCTTGCAAAAGCAATCCTGGGTAAGGGGGAATCAAGTTAATTCAAATTAAAAACACCACCTATCTTTAAAAAGATATACATACTAGTAATTAAAAATGATGAAAAGATTTAATTATTTTATAACTTTATGAAAGCTCGAACGAGCTCGGAAAATGAAATTTTTACCACTGTTAATGGAACAATTAAATAATATCTTTTATTCTTTCTACTGACAATTGCAAATAAAACTGCACATTGTCTTCCCTGAATTATAGGTGGCGCACAACACGTTTAAGTTCATGACTATTCGTACCTTCAATTTTAGAGAGTGTCAACGTAATTTCGACCTCGTAGACCTTGCTCGTTTGCTTCAATTTTTATAGATATAATGGCTGATTACGGATCGTGGGATCTACCCACACTTAGAAAAGAGCTACGGAAACGAAATGCTCGCATTTCCGGTCGCAAAAGAGAGTTGGTTGAAAGGTATACTTGCGAGCAGTTTCTTAGTCATAATTTTCTCTGTCGTACACAGAATCGTGATTAAGACGATATCGGTACCTGATATTCTTCGTAATTTCAATAAAAGTTTTCCAAAAGCATACTTTATGTAGATTTTAGTGAGTTTAATTATAATTTGTACTATCTACATTTTTTTTTTTAAAAATTCCAGTCAGTTTTTGACGTCAAATACATCTTAGATCATCTGTACAATGCGTATAATAATTTAAATTAAAAATGGCCTTGTTGTATACACGTAACATTACTGTGACCCGACTGCCTATCACCTAGCACAGGCCTCTGAATTTCTATCAATAAGCCTTTATATGATTGATTAGAGTTATATATATACTCCCTCTATATATAAATACATTAATTTATATACATTTATATATATGTTTATTCACCAATCATTTATATATAGAGGGGGTATATATATTACTCTAATCAATCATATAACGGCTTATTGATAGAAATTCAGAGGCCTGTGCACCTAGTAGGCCAGTTTCAGGCTTAGGGTAATGCTAAATGTCATGGTAATGCATTACTTGCCTAGTATATATATATATAGATAGATAGGCTTAGATAGATAGATAAATAGAAAAGGAGAGAGTATTATTGATGAGAAACCTCTCTGTTTAGACCATAAAAAATATTGCAGTAACTATAAAAATATGTAAAATTTTTTTTTTAAAAAACATGTAAGTTGTATCTGTAAATACATTCATGAGTCTTTCCCTTTCAACATATTTCAGACTTGAAGCATATGACAGAAATTCAAATTTTGGTTCTGCAGAAAGAGTAGAGAGAGAGTATTGTATGCAAGTGCCTGGTTATGAAAAGTTTAAAGATATCAACAAAGATACTCAGATAGTAGGAGTGAGAGAAGAGGCAGTGAAAGCATATCTAGAAAGAAGGAATAAAAGTGTAGATAGCAATGTGATGCACATATATGAGAGCAAGTTTCTAAAGTATGTGAGACTCTGTGCTGAAAATAACTTTTATTATGTGAAGGCAGAATGCAAGGCACAGATGAAGAAGAGTGTGTCGTATAAAGTGGATGTATGTGTTGATATGGATGGGTGCATCGTGGAAAGTCAGTGCGAGTGTGCTGTGGGCATGGGCCCAACTGCTGCATGTAAGCATGTATGTGTTGTGTTATTCAGTTTACAGATGTTTTGTAAAAGTGGAGACATTGTAACCGAGGAGACATGCACTCAGAACCTTCAAACTTTCCATCATACCAAAGTGTACAAAGGCAGTCCAATAAAGGCAAATGACTTGCCTTTAGCTGGTGAAGTGGATGTTAGTTATGATCCAAGACCAAGAGCATATCGCAATATGCCAGGATATCCAGATACCTTCAGAAACGTCTGGCTAAATCATCCCAACATTAGTGATTTAGCAGTCTCACAAATCTTCCCACTTGCCAACACAATTGGGTTAGAAAAAGACCATGACTATTTAAGTCATCCATTGTCATACATATGGTTACAAAACATGAATATAACAAATATTTCAGATGAGGATATTGTTAAGTTAGAAGAGCAAACACGCGGTCAAAGTAAAAGTGCTATCTGGCGAGATGAGAGACGAAAGAGAATTCATTCTTCCAACTTTGGCAGAATTTGCAAGGCTACTGACAAAACTGATTTTTTAAAGCTGGCTGAAAATTTAACAAAGCATATGCCAGAAATTCGTGTACCTGCTATTTTGCATGGTAGATGTTATGAGTCGGTGGCAATAAAAAAGTTTGAGGAAAAATTTAATGTTAAAACCTCAAAATGTGGAATATTTGTTTCAAAGTTGCATCCTTTTATAGCTTCTTCACCTGATGCCATCTTGGACCAAAGTACACTTATTGAAGTTAAATGCCCCTACCATGCAAAATAAAATAAAATATCAGAGGAGACTGTCACATATTTAAAAAATGTTGATGGATGTTTAGAGCTAGACAATACTCATGACTATTTCTATCAAATTCAAGGGCAACTTTTCTGTTCAAACAAAACATGCTGTTATTTAGTTGTTTACACACTGAAAGATCTTAAAGTTATCTCAATTCAAAGAGACCAAGCATTCATTGACAGAATGTTGCAGAAATTAATTTCATTTTTTGACACATACTTCAAGACTGCTGTTCTGAAGAACTTTTATTACCATGACCACAAAATGAACTAAAATTTAAGTTGTTAACAATGACATCTATGGACCTATAGGCACTGCCACACATGAACAGTTTTTTTTTTCTTTATATGTTGTAAATAGAAACTTACACTGGGTACATGTTCATACAGTTATAGTTATACTCTCTCTGTGTACATTGATCATGTACCTCAAAATCTATTCACATGGCTACGTAACTAGCTATGAGACTAAGTTGTACAAATACTTGCAACTAATTGAGAATTAATAAATAAATAAACAAACTGACAATCCATTGGTTAGATTAGGGTAACATTAAAGTAGTACATGTAAATGTATTATAATTTTTACCACCTTGTTATCAATAAAAGAAGTTCATTAGATTAGCATGTGAATTCTTTTTTCAACCAGACTGCACAAATTGAATATGTTTTGTCAAAGTATAAAAACTTTCCATTAAAAATGTTTTAACATATACCATGTCCTATCATAGTTATTGACTCTGTGAACCAACTTCAATTCATTCATTTTCATTGAAGACAAAATCATGCATGTTTGGGAACAATACATTTTTTGAAATTACAAAGTGTGAAACATACAAATAAAATTTCACTGGCTAATTTTGTCTCGGTTGTATTTAAGGGTGTTTTAAGAATTTTGTATGTCTTCCCTAACCCTATCAGCCGTTCAATATGAACTCTTTTGCTGGATATTTTGCGATCACGCAAAACTGTCTTTCCTGACATTCTGTTCTGTTTCTTAAAAAATGAAGGAATATTTACACTTACATCTTTAGGAGCAAACAAATCTTGGACATTGAATCCTTTGTCTGCCATAAGAGAATCGCCAGGTTCAAATAAGTCAGTACTTACCAAAGGACTCCGTTCAACAAGCTGTCTATCACTTGCAGACCCTCATAAGCAGAAGACACATATGAAATTAAACCCCCTGGAGTTGAGCCTACAAGTACTTTGACAGTGTTTCTATTTTTATATGTAGAGAAGGTTGCTTGTTGGGCAATGGGTGGTTTAGGTTTCTTTACAGGAATCTCAGTTCCATCAAGCAGAACTCGTGTGGAGGGGAACTTACTGTAAAAATCAGAGGGGGAGAAAAAGGAGACCAGGTCTTTGTCTGGCCAGAAATTCAGTTCCCTCCACTGTCTTGACATGAAATTGACCCAGGTAATCCAAATATTTTCAACAGTTGTTTGTGATATTGAAAATAGTCTACTTAATTCAAAATTGGGCTTATGTTGCCTCAACTTAATCAGTGTCAAAAAGAGCTGATTTTCAATTGACATATTTTGAACCTGATTATAAATATAATTGAGATGAAAGGCTGCTTCACCAAGACTATACAGTACATGTAAAAAGTCTGTGTAGGAACTCAACCCTGTATAAAACATGATGCCTTCATCATCATACATGAAATTTTCAATACACATGATTGGCGATTTTGCTGTTTGACATGACGAATCTACAAAAACAGGTGCAACAGGGGCACTTATCTCAATATCATTATCACTGAAGCAAGACTTTTCATCCTCAACTTCTACACTGTTGCCCACTTCATATACATTGCAAACATCTGAAACCATTTCTGTTTCCATTTCCGAATTTTCTCGGTCATCTTTCTCCAATTTGGCACGACGGGCAAGTACTCTCTTGCTCCTCTCATCAACACCATAACTCCACTTTGACTTGGTCCAAGGGAAGATGGAAGGGACTGCATCAGGTTTTCTCTGCCTTCTTAGTGGTTCAGTGCCTATCAAGTTATCAAAAATATTTTATTGTTTACTACATAATGAAAATGTTTTGGAGAAAAAAAAACATGATATATCAGGAGATGTTTAAAAATTTTAGTCCAAAATGTATAAAATCTAATAAAAGATATATGTATTATAAAGCTTATCGTATCCAGTGGTGACTTCCTAATCCACTTGTCAGGAACTTCCAAAAGAGCATGACTGCAGAATGACTCTATTTCCTCACCACATCTTGATGAATTATGACATAACAAAATAGCCATGAAATAGCAAACTTGGTATTTTTCAAAATATATTTCACAAGTTTGACCACTCCATTGCATATTTTGATAATATCAAACTGTTTAATATTAGGATACTGTGCTGGTAATGGAAAAGAAAAGCACTTGTCAACATGTAAAAATAAATGGAGATAATTCGTAATAAATCATGCAAATGTAAAAATGATAAACTGTTAATCATTGAAATTCTTTACGTCATATCAGCTGTTTCAGTGTCAACTATGAACATGTGTAACAGAAGTAAATATTATTGTATGTATATTTGCATTATATTTATAAAGGTTTACGTCTTATATATAAGCATCATCTCTATGGCCAAATTCTCTTTGATCTTTGTGCAGTCTTTGATTTTTCGCTGTATTAATATAGCAGATATAGATACAAGTAAAATTTTCATGTGTATCCGTCGCGTTATTACACAGCTGTTATGAACTATAAACAAATTATGTTGTAAGACAAAATATAATTAAGCAACTAAAAATGAAGCCAAATAATCTTACTAACCGTGCTGTGTTTCGGAGGTGAAGTCTTCCTCACGAAAGTGTTTGTGACACACAACACTGAATGGCTGTGGCGTCCAATGTTTATATGTAATATCCTCATCGTTTCGTCGAATGGCTCGAATCCAAAGCTTTCTTATCCTTTCTTCCTTTGGAAAGCTTAATCCTCCCCTGGTGGAACAACCAGGCACACAACAGCAAGTGGGCATTTGATATTTATTATGACTACTCTGATGTTATCGAAATCGAAGCGAAACCGGAAGTAACTATGAACCGAAACGTGTCGTGCGCCACCTATATCATCGTAAGGGGCAAGAACTGACAAATATTTGCAATTATTTACAGGTTTATACGCAGCTCTGTTAAGGCTGCATAAAGGGGGCGGGGCCTAATTCATACGGGAAAAGTTTACTGTGACATCACACAAATATAGCAATTCCTCACAATAACAGAAAATGAAATAATTTGCGAATCTAAACTGCATAAGAGTAATAAACTACATCAAAACTTACCACTGCATTCATTTTTGTCGCTAGTTAAATCCCACACAGCAAGATATAAACAAGTCACTGATCGCAATGCACTTGTCGACATGACGTCAGCATGGTAAAGTTTGACGCATTTTATGTGCAGTGAGAGGCGGATCAAGTAATTTTTTCAGAGTAAAAAAATGCATTTTATTATTAAACAGAATATTATTTGAAAATCTCAGGTAGACCATTAATACAAATCTGAAACGTTTGTTTAGTGCCATTATTTAAAAACTATCGAGAGAATGTATTGAATTAATTCTACCGTGTTTTTGTCTACAGGGTGTGCATGTTTCACGCCGAGGTGCCTCATTAAATCGCCTTTTCGCAAGGGCATACACTTAATAGATCTTGACCATTATTTGAATACACATAATGGACATATTCCTTAACTTGAAAAGTGCTGCTGCTTTCCTGAAATCGATAGCATAACTTAATAAATACATAAAATACTTGGTAAAGGTCACACATATTTCGACATTAGCAAGATTACTTGAAATTTAAACTAATAAAATGCGAATTCTATTTAAAGCAGCAGCACTTTCCATAAACTACAAGTTATGTAGAAACAATCTATTACTTTAATTTTTAATTTTAACAAGGGTATGCCCTTGCGATATTGAAATTTGTTTGTGACCTACATACAGTACACATTACATGCATTTATCACGTGACTATCAAATAACGTGACCAAACCAAATTCAGTACAGAGCCGGGTATACAATGTTATTTCAAAGAATGTTACAGTCATAAGATAATATAGTACCTTTACAAAATTAAAATTCATTTTAAAAAGGTATGCATTTATGCACATTTATATTCTATTGATTTCTTCGAAGTACGCCTTAACAGTGCTGCGTAAGATTTATAAGGTTTATGAGGTTTATTTGACTTTGTTCAAAATTCCGCAGTTAGTTTAGGAGCAGAAGTAGATATACCCCCTCCCCCTTCTCCTTTACACATACGCTCACCTACCACTTAACCTTCTTTTGTAAGAACTAGAAAAATATCAACTTTATTAATTGACTTTTTATTCTTTTCATGTTAGAAACTTTATTTGAATATTTGTTGATCTATGTAATAGATATTGTACCTCGAGTGCTCTGTTTCCATTTTCACCAAGGATAAAAGAAGCGAATATGTCAATTTTAATGACAATCAAATTAACAGACTGGCTATTTAAAACGCTGGTATTAAACCTCAATATACTCCAAATATAAATTGTTGAAATCATGGACTCTTATTTGAGAACTAAAATAAGGGGTTTCGTTTATTTACATATATATATATTCATTTGTCAAGGAGAAATGGTGACTTGGATGAGCAAAATGGTCATGGGTCACTTGTTTTAATAATAGTATGAACACTGCATATTTCTTATGAGTGTAAACGTATACATTTTGCGAAAATTTCACAATCGATATTCGTTAATTGCAATATAGGCATCGGTCATTTACATTTAAGTTGCTAAATTACTGGGTGTATGGCATCATGGTATTTTGTGCCAAAGAATCGTGTGAGGTCCCTCCTTCTCCCCTACCTTCAATCCCCATCTTCATCTCCAGAATCGTAGGACTTTTTGACTTCATTTTTAATATGAAGTATTTTTCTACGATATTTTTGTAATGTTTTCCGATCAAATAACTGGAAAATACTGTAAGTGTATAATATTTAGCTGTGTATCATTTTTAACGCCTTTGGTGGAAAACAACATCTGCTTAATCAAGTACAATGCTGATGTCATTTGTATGAAAACATATATTCAGAATCAAATCAACTCTAACCTCTGCAAATTATCGTACAAGCTTAAAATAGTACATTAACAGTATCCTAACAAGACTATTTGAAGTGAAGTATGCGGATAACGAGCAGTATTTAATCTCAAAAGTCCAATAAAATAAATTTGGAGCAAAGCAAACACGACCCTCAAAATTTAGCGGTGGGATCAGGTGCCATGGAGGGGTGAGCATCCCTTGCCGACCGATCACTACCGCCGTGTGCTCCTTGTCATGATCGGGAAAAAAAAAAACGGAAAAATCTGTAGACAGTTCAGCGTATCAGTAATGGCCTAACAATTAGTATGAAAAACATAAGTCAGCATTTGACTTAACGATAGGTTGTATGTGCTGACAAGGTCATTGTATCGACCGTAAAACTTGCAAAACTTCCAACGAGACTTTTGATATTCTTTTTTCATCAACTTGTTTGTCAGTATCTTGCCTCGTTTTAGAAATTTTTCATACGCAGAGCATGCTCTTGCGTATCGAATCAACTGAGAGACATATACCCCATATGTAGGTGATAAGGGTATATTGCTGCATAAGTAAGGGAAGTTGACGATTGAAAAGTTGAAGTCATCATTATCATAAAGCTTTGTTGTTAGGTTACCATTAACGTCTTTTTCTAGTAAAATATCTAAGTATGAAACAGATGTGTCAGAATCTGTGGTATCTTTTATTTCAAGCTCATTGGGATGTATGGAGTCGAAATATGAATGAAAATAATTATTGTTAATTGATAGTACGTCGTCGATATAACAAAATGGCGAGTTAAAGGCCATAGCAAGTGTTTCCTTCTTCTCATGTTGAAGTTTTTTTTTTACTAAATTCTGCTTCCTATGAATACAAAAATAGGTGTGCTAATAAGGGGGCGCAATTGGTACCCCTGGGATTCCAACAGATTGTTGGAATACTCGATCTCCAAAAACTACATAAATATTGTCAATCAGAAACTCAAGCATCTTTTTAATATCAACTTCATAGTACTTTTGTGTACAATCAGAATGTTTTTTTAACAAAATAATTTTGCAAATGACCATTGACAAGGTAAGTTTATTTACGAGTTCCATTTTTATTGAAAAAGCAGCTGTCTATGATGTCCAAAAGCCTGGACTTCAATTTATCGTGGTAAATGGTTGTATAAAGTGTTGAAAAGTCTTACGTTTTGATGTTATTGATTTTAGTAAGATTTTGTGATTTCAAATTTTCTAAAAAGTTCTTTGGAGTTTTTAAGCATCGGCATCTGATTTACACCACTTCTCAAATATACTGTTGTTAGTACTCCTGAAGTTTCTCCTTCATTACAGTAAATACTTTAGTGAGGAGTAAAGAAAAAGGCTTGGTAGAACATTTACTGGAGCCCGCTATGTATCTTTGTTTGTAAGGATTTTTATGAAGTTTAGGAATCCATCAAAGGTATGGTAATTCAAATTCAGTTTGATTGTTGGGAATATTAAAAATATCTAAAACGGACACATGATTTTGAAGAATTTCCTCCTCAGAAAGGGAGCTATGGGTGTAAGTTAGATTTCCACCTGCAGAATTAAATTCAAGTTCCTCTTAAATACAATTAAAATATTGAACCTTACAAACAAAGACTATGTTGTTACCAGCTTTGTCAGCTGGGGGAGTACATACTGATCGTGTATTCTATCTAATTCCTTTTTCACTTCTGAATTATAAAAGACAGAAGGATAAATAGTTTTCATACAGTCTCACAATCGCAGATTTCGAAATTTCAACTGAATTTTTAGATTCTACAGATACAGATTTATTCATGATCAGTCGGTATCTAAAGAATAATCACATTCATTCTTTTTTTTTTTTTTTTAATTTTTTTTTTTTAGACTTTTCATATAATATATATTTTGAATTACTCTTTGAAAAAAAATCAATGAAAAATTCCAATAGTTCCACCACATGAACATTGAACTCAGAATTTCATATTTACAACAATGGATTTGGATGGTTGGGTCATTCCAGTCTAAAAGTACTCATTTAAGTAAGAACATCAGTTATCGTCCCTACGGCTTGATCGCTAATATATGTAGGAGAGATTAATAAGTTGTATTGAAAATAATGAAAATTTAACTGTTATGTGTCTCTCTTAAATATCAGAGCCTTAATCTTTAATTAAAAAAAATCATTTCCACTTTTTTACAAGTGATGCTCGAGGTTACAAGACACCAAGGCGAAAGTTTCTTGCCGTAAACCACTAGCATGCTGAAATTCCCAAGCGTAAATCACAGTTACTTGTGGGGTATTCTTATGTGGGATTTTTGCATAATAATGAATGAAATGTGAAGATAACGTATAGTAATCATGCTCAAAAGTCCATTTAAACAATACAAATGATGAGTGGAGCAAGCAGGGCCCTCTTAAAACAGAGTTGGGATCAGGTACCATGGAGGAGTGAGCATCCCCTGTTGACCGGTAACGCCCACCTTGTGCTCTTTGTTATGATCAGGAAAATAATGAAAATTTAACTGTTGTGTGTCTCTCTTAAATATCAGAGCCTTAATCTTTAATTAAAAAAATCATTTCCACTTTTTTACAAGTGATGCTCGAGGTTACAAGACACCAAGGCGAAAGTTTCTTGCCGTAAACCACTAGCATGCTGAAATTCCCAAGCGTAAATCACAGTTACTTGTGGGGTATTCTTATGTGGGATTTTTGCATAATAATGAATGAAATGTGAAGATAACGTATAGTAATCATGCTCAAAAGTCCATTTAAACAATACAAATGATGAGTGGAGCAAGCAGGGCCCTCTTAAAACAGAGTTGGGATCAGGTACCATGGAGGAGTGAGCATCCCCTGTTGACCGGTAACGCCCACCTTGTGCTCTTTGTTATGATCAGGTAAACGGAAAATCCGTAGAGAATTCAGTGAGAAAATAATAACCTAACAATTTGTATGAAAAACGTCTGCCAACATTTGACTTCAATGTAACGATAGATTGTATTTGCAAATAAAGTCAATTATCGACCATAGAATTTGCTAAATGTTGATTTTAAATGATATTGTAAATATCCTTATATAATCAAATTATTTGACAGTAGCTTGCCTCGTTTTGAATATTGTTTGCACTAGAACATACTCTTGCATATCGAATCGGCTGGGAGACATAAAACCCATACATAATAGTATGTTATGCTTTTTCCTTCATAACACATGGTAATCATTAATTAAACAATATATTTTATACCTACTTTTGTTACTTCATTTTCCTTACATTGGTTTCAAAAGACAATCGGTGCCTTAACATATCAGACTCATAAACTTAGTTTCGAACATACGTGCTTGAGTCCTGCTACAATACGCTTTCGTTAAAAAATACCATGCTTTAGACGGATAAATAGTAATAATGCAAGAAATATTACCCGAAACTTGCGAAAAATATGTTATATGGATAAATCTATAGCTCTCTAGTATGTCTCTTTGATTTTTATTTCCTAGAGAGCTACAGTTCTGCAGTTATCATTTCTTATTCCGCTAAGCATTTAATTTACTGGGGAATGCTTCTTAATGAAAAGAGTGAAGATAACGATCACTGATCGATCTCATAAATCCTTAAACAAAACAAATTATGAACATGGCAAAAACATGGATCTCTGGAAATACCAGAGACTGGATCAGGTACATAGGAGGAGTAAGCATCCCCTGTCGACCAAGCCATGACCTCTCTGTATTGATCAGGTATTGATCAGTATTCAATAGTCATTATTAGTGTAAAAACAATGACCTGACAATTTTTATGAAACATGTTCATAGTACATGTATGACCTAACAATAGGTTGTATCTTAATTGTTAGTTGCCTGCCTTGGTTTAAAAATTGATCATACACAGCGCATGTCCTTGCACACCTGATAAGCCTGGAGACCTAAACTCTGTTTCTATGTGATTGTGGAATGTATTAAAGAAGGAAAAAAAAAGTTGGATTAAAGTTCCGTTTGTTACAAAGTTGTTGGTTGGTCCTTAATGTCTATACGAGTCAGAAAAAAAAGTTTTGTAAAATTTAGAACATCAATAACTCGCAAATTGCTTTTCAAGGCTGATATTTTGGAAATAATATTTTAACATGCAACTTACAAGGAATGTTTCCTTCTAGTATCATAAATGTTTTCTTAGAATTGAAATTTATTAAATAAATAGGTGAAGATAACGAACGGTGATCAATAAAAAAAATGTTATAAACAAAGCAAATCTATGATTAGGGCATTAAACACGGACCCCTGGAAATTCCAGAGATGGGACAAGCTAGGTGCCTAGGAGGAGTAAGCATTCCCTATTGACGGGTCACACTCGCCGTGAGCCCTATGTGTTAATTAGGTAGACGGAACATTCCGTAGTCAATTCAGTATAAAAACAAAGGTTTAACAATTGGTGTGAAACACGTAAGACTACACATATCCCAGTGGTAAGGCATTTGCTTGACCCAACAATGCATCTCTGTTTGTAAGGATTTTATGAAATTAAGGAATCCAGTAAAGGTAGGGTCACTTTAGTTGACTGGAATGGTAAAAATATGAAACATTGAAACGTGAAAATTGAATTTGAATTTCATACATGTAGCAGAATGACTATTTACATATACTTTTGTATTATTTGTTTTTTTTATTTACTTTAATTTGTAATTAGTTTACTTCAGTAAACTATAGTGAACTCTAGTGTTCTGTTATGGTATGTTTACATATGCATGTAAAGGCTTCTGTGAGAGCATTTTAACTCAAGTATTGTCAACTTCCCAAGACAATACACTTACTCTCTTTGCTCTTGATAAAGACTCACTTTTTTAAATACGTGGAACAAGAAGCCCATATGTCAATTTATGAATAAAAAAATAGCGAAAAAATTCTAATGGACATTTTCAATATACACAAATGAAATTAAAATAAAAAGAAGACAAGGTTTATTCCCTGACTCGTCAAAAACAACAGTAATTATGAAGTGAATAAGAGGGCCTCTAATGAGGTAAGGTATAGTTTATCTTACTGCCTGTATATACGTTAATAAGCAGAACTTTGAAATAGTTAAATATTTGTTTTACTACCACTTACATGACTATTTAAGGCTTTTTGTTTAAAAATTCATGAAATAACATGAGTCTTCTGCCTGATTGATTTAAAAAAAAAAATTATTAATTATTAATTATCAAGAAAAATGCGTAAGCTGGGTTGTGTTCTGATTCTCCTGCATTTAAATATTCTTTTTTAGATTTAAAAAAAGAATTTAATGATCCAAGCAAGACAATGATTTAAGAATTGATTATCTTTCATAAAAAAATTAATTATTTGTATATATATCTATTAATTTTGATCTACTCCAGGTCACTATGTATTGTTCAAGGACATTTGCCCCCTCTCCAACTTTTTGTTGCAATAGGGCGGAAAGTGTGCATTGTTATTGCATTAAAATTGTCAAAAACGTAGAGGAAGTTTCAGCAGTTTCCGGCTTGTCAACTGAATTGAGCCCCCCCCCCCCCCCCAAGGGGGAACCTTGAGTCATGGGTGGGCACTCAAATGAATTGACAAGCCACAAAAGATAAAATATTTGCTGCCAAACCTCGGAAACTCGAAAGAGGGTAGAATTTTGCTCTCTCTCTTTTTTTTTTTTTTTTTTTTTTGTAATTTTTAATGCAAAAACACGACACGCATTTAAAACTGATTTCAACAAAAAAGGGTATTATGACGTTTGACTGATATAAAATCTATTTAAATCAACGAAAATGCGACTTTTCAATCCGAGGGAAAATAATGTAATCAGCTAACATAGTTAAAACATAGTTAAAAATTGGGTATGATACAACTTATGCACCTTCTGCGATTCTGCAATGCAGTATAATTCTTTCTTTATTTTGATTGTTATTTCTCAGTTTTCAAAAATATTCCTATAAAAGATCAAATCTATTTCTGTGACAATTTTATGTTTTATAGAGTCTTCAGCATAACACAGAAAACACAGGAGAGAATCTGATTTTTTTAAATAAAAGCTTAAGTACCCTCTCTACACTGCATCCTATTTTCTGGGTACTTTTGTGTAATTAGACTGACCTACCATTTGACATACAAGTAGAATAAATTGTTATCTGAACTAAATCACATAATTTGAAATAAATCCAAGTATTCTAAACAATATATTAGACCAAGATAGAGTATTTGTAAACTTTATTTGCATGTATTTTATCCATTTGAGTAAGTGAAGGCAATTTTTCTTTTCTATTACTTCATTGTCTTTGAAGATTTAAAATAAAAAAAGGCACGCTCCCTATATTAAAAAGGAGTTAGTTAATTTCAAAATATCCTCCTTTATGCTAAATAATTTTCTCAAAGTCCCAAAAACATTTTTGATCAGTGTATAGAGGGTCCTTAAATATGGAAAAACTATGAAAGCACCGTGGTGTTTAATCCCCAAATATGAAATTATCAAATGAATAAAATAAAAAAAAAAGCTTTTGAAAGGGAGAAAATAAATGACATTTGAAGTATTTTTTCAAGTCCCATTTAATTTTGTTTGAATTTCTAAAATAAAAGTAAGCATTATAAGTGAGTAAGTAAGTTGACATCAAAAAGATGCTTGAGTTTCTGATTGACAATATGATTGACAATATCTATGTAGTTTTTGGAGACCAGGTCTTCCAACAATCTATTGGAATTCTCATGGGTACCAATTGTGCCCCGTTAATAGCAGACCTTTTTTGTATTCATATGAAGCAGAATTTGTCCAAAATCTTATACGTGAAAAGAAGAAAATACTTGCTGTGGCCTTCAACTCGACATTTAGATATATCGACGACGTATTGTCAACTAACAATGGGTATTTCCATTCTTATGTTCATACGATATATCCTGGTGAGCTTGAGATAAAAGATACCAAAGTGTCTGACACATCTGTTTCATATTTGGATATTCTACTTGAAAAAGACGTTAATGGTAATCTAACAACCAAGCTTTATTATAAACGT
Organism: Saccostrea echinata; assembly: GCF_033153115.1. Classification (NCBI taxonomy): domain Eukaryota; kingdom Metazoa; phylum Mollusca; class Bivalvia; order Ostreida; family Ostreidae; genus Saccostrea; species Saccostrea echinata. The sequence goes on from NW_026889846.1 coordinate 78,301, forward strand.
GATGACTTTAACTTTTCAATCGCCAACTTCCCTTACTTATGCAGCAATATACTTTCATCACCTGCATACGGGCTTTATATCTCTCAGTTGATTCGATACGGAAGAGCATGCTCTATGTACAATTTCTAAAACGAGGTAAATTATTGACAAACAAGTTGATGAAACAAGAATATCAACAGTCTCGTTTAAAGTCATCATTTCGTAAGTTCTATGGTCAATACAATGACCTGTCAGCAAATACAATTTATCATTGAGTCAAATGCTGACTGATGTTTTTCATACTAATTGTTAGGCCATTACATGTATTTACACACTGAACTGTCGATGGTTTTTTCCGTTATTTCCCGATCATGACAAGGAGCACACTGCGGATGTGACCGGTCGGCAGGGGATGCTCACTCCTCCATGGCACATGATTCCACCTCTGATGTTTTGGAGGTCCGTGTTTGCTCTGCTCCTATTTTGTATTGTTTAATGGATTTTTGAGCTTGAATACTGTTCGTTATCTCCATATATTTCACGCTACATAAACGAGGTCATATGCATCATTTTGCATACATCTTTTTTTTTTACTTTGGCAAGCATTCTTAGACGTCAAATTTCATCTCTGATTTCTCAATACCCAGGATAATTTTATTCGTCCTGCTTATGTCGAGTTATCTAATTTTACATTTGCCTGTTAGATTAGTTACATGTACTTTAACGAGAGATGAGTGCTTTGCTTATGGTCTGTAGTTTGGTATGTTATTGTCACCATTTATTGATATATTTGCCTCCTTTTGTACTTTCTGTTAAGAGCTAGTACCTACTACCGAATTAGGATTTTTCACGCAAATAGCAATGCTACTTAAACTATCTTTCAGATGGACGAGATACAATTGCAAAATATGAAAGCCAATGGAACCGATACTGAAAATGTGCAAAAACATCGTTTTAAAAAGGTAATAAAATCATAAATACTTTGCTTCCATCTTGATGTTCTTTTATCCCAATGCTTAGAGTTTTTAAATTGAAGTTTGTCCGTCTTATTTTTTTTTTTTAGACTTTGACTTCTTTTCAAGAACCATTAAGCTAATAATAATTCAATGAAATCAAACTTGACACTGAGTATCCATGGTTGAAGGTTTAAATTAATGTCTGTTCAAATAAACGACAACTTCCTTATCCATTGAAAAAAAAATAAATAAAAAGCAAACAGTAGGGTGGGTCATTCAAAAGTACTTCTCTCAAAAACAAAGTTACCCAAGCATATCACAATTACGTGATATATTCCTGACATAGGTTAATTTCATGTTTGTATAAATCTTGCCAGGGGTTGAGTGGGGCTACAATATGGGATCAAATTTCGAAAGGGAGTATAAAGGAAAACAAGTTTAAACATCTTCTTTTGAAAAAACAAAGGGCAAATCATCGAGGCCATGATTAGTTATATTAATATGCAAGCATCCTCCCGTACTACAAATTTAAGTTTCTTGAAATCATGGCTCCTTGGGTAGGAGTGCAATTGGGCCACAAAAAAGGATAAAATATTTTTACTTGATAATAAATAAACTATTTATCTTAAAATTATTTTTTTCTAGAATAGCAGTGTCATGATAAGTGATATTAATATGAAAGCATCCTCGGGTAGTGCAGGTTTCAATTTCTTCGAAACATGACCCTCGGAGTTGGATTATGCCACAATATGGGAATAAAGTTTTCCATGGGAAAAATAGTTGAAAATCTTGTCAAGAACAGGGAGCCATGTTAGGCATATCTGTATGCAAGAAACCTTCAGTAGTTCAAATATGTGTGTTCAAATCAAGACCTCTGGACACAGTTGGCCCATGATAATGGATGAAATTTCAATATGAAATATGTATTGAAATAAGGGTAAAAATACATGGAAATTAGGAAAAGTATTAATAATCCTCTTCTAAAGAGCATTGTGACCATGATAAGCTTATTCTGCATTTATATGCAGGGAGCATTGTGTAGATTCAAGTTTCTTTTAATCATGGCCCCTGGGGTGGAGTAAATACATAGATCTTAGATTTTCATAGGAATATAAGGAATAATCTTAGAGAATATTATATAACATAAAAATTCATAATGTAATATATAATGCTACATAATGTATCATAGAATTTGCGATTTAGATAGTTCAGATTTAAATTAAAAACTATGGCTCCGGGACTTATGTGGATTAAATGTTTCCATGGAATTAAAAAAAGGTATCATACATGTATGCACGTATATAATACATGAAATTTATAGCATAATTTACGTAAATTTATTTAAAATCTTCATAACAGAGTGCAGATTCATATGTTGAAATCATGGTAATGGGGTTATAGTGGGGCTAAAATAGGAACTCAAAATTGTAATTATGTATATTAAGAATTAAAAAAAAAACGAATAAGAGTAGCAGGTTGACATTAAATCATGATGATATTATCGAAACGTTTAGACTCAAGTTAATTTAAGTTACGGGCACTGGGGTTAGGATGGGATCAGTTTTACTTAATATAATTATATAATCATATAAGAAAAGATATTTCAATAAAAATGGAACTCGTAAATATACTTACCTTGTCATTGGTCATTTGCAAAATTATTTTGTTAAAAAAACATTCTGATTGTGCACACAAGTACTCTGAAGTTGACATTAAAAAGATGCTTGAGTTTCTGATTGACAATATCTATGTGGTTTTTGGAGACCTGGTCTTCCAACAATCTATTGGAATTCCCATGGGTACCAATTGCGCCCCGTTATTAGCAGACCTTTATTTGTATTCATATGAAGCAGAATTTGTCCAAAATCTTGTACGTGAAAAGAAGAAAACACTTGCTGTGGCCTTCAACTCGACATTTAGATATATCGACGACGTATTGTCAATTAACAATGGCTATTTCCATTCTTATGTCGATACGATATATCGTTGTGAACTTGAGATAAAAGATACCACAGAGTCTGACACATCTGTTTCATATTTGGATATTTTACTTGAAAAAGACGTTAATGGTAATCTAACAACCAAGCTTTATGATAAACGTGATGACTTTAACTTTTCAATCGTCAACTTCCCTTACTTATGCAGCAATATACCTTCATCACCTGCATACGGGGTATAAATCTCTCAGTTGATTCGATACGCAAGAGCATGCTCTACGTATGTTCAATTTCTAAAACGAGGTAAATTATTGACAAATAAGTTGATGAAACAAGAATATCAGCTGTCTCGTTTAAAGTCATCATTTCGTAAGTTCTATGGTCGATACAATGACCTTGTCAGCAAATATAATTTATCATTAAGTCATATGCTGACTGACGTTTTTCATACTAATTGTTAGGCCATTATTTACACACTGAATTGTCGACGGATTTTTCCGTTATTTCCCGATCATGACAAGGAGCACACGGCGGGTGTGACCGGTCGGCAGGGGATGCTCACTCCTCCATGGCACCTGATCCCACCTCTGATGTTTGGAGGTCCGTGTTTGCTCTGCTCCTATTTTGTATTGATTAATGGACTTTTGAGCTTAAATACTGTTAGTTATCTCCATATATTTCATCTTTAAACAATTATATCACAATCTTCAGAACAACAAAGCCTCATTAGTTATATTAATATTCATAACTTCCCATTAATGTGTATTCAGATTTGGCCATAACCCTTTGAAGCCAGGGTAGAACAACAATTTGAAATACTTTAAAAAAAAAAAAGAAATAAACAGGGATTTTTTTTTTTTCAAAACAAACACATGAATGTTCTGAAGATAGCATGGCAAAGATCATTTCGGCGAGTGTTAAAGTACTTCATTGGGCCTCTTGTTACTTAATATAATTATGCGGTTTTACATTGATCACTTTTTTCATTAAGACGAGAAAACATATTGAATTTATGTTTCAAGCCAAGAACAACACATTTATATATTTGTATAAATATTCCATTAAATCAATCTGTATCTAATAATCATTTTGTACATTAATAAAGGTGGAAAAGAAAGCAAACCACACGTTGCTGATTCTGATGGGAGGATTAACGGTAAAAACACACCATAATCGATTCTACAAGAAAAAGTATTAAATTAAATTTTTGATCTAAATTCAGTTTGTAAGTATTTTGGATTCCTTTACAAGTGGATGTGTTTGCTATTTCCATTGTGTAAACATTATGTTCTCTATATTTTATATCCGTATTGCCCTTCGAGGTTGAGGGGAAATTATAAGTTTCAGTCATGTTGATTGATTGTTGCAATCGTGAGCGATTCTCAACTGAATTATTACTTCTTCCGTGTGATATCCTTCCGACGGCGGTTACGTAATACATGTACTCCGCATACAAGAAGGAAAAAATAAGGGGTTCATATATATATATATATATATATATATATATATATATATATATATATATATATATATATATATTAGGGATGGCAATCGAATACAGAATTGCCAATCGGTTACCCGCATCACGTTCCGACCGATTAACCTGTTAATCGTATCAAAATACACATTTTCTTGACATTTTTTTTCACAAACCTCTATTCATATAAACGCAAGAAGACTAAAAGGACTTAAGAATGTCGTAACATTCTGTTTACCTTTATCTTGAAACTACATGTACATATGTTTTATAGACAAGAAAATATTAAGAAAACCCATGAAACTTGCCTGAGAAATCAGACATTGATAATTTTCCAGAGCAGATGTCACACAAGTCTATACTGCATTGTTACCATAATCAAAACTAAGACGGAACTTACACTTAATTTACAATGTTTGTCTTAAAATATAATTTGATAAATAACTGCAAAAGATAGACATATACCAATTCACAAGGTTCAACGGTGATTTATTTAATTAGGATATCATTGAAGAATTACAGGACAGTCAGGATAACAACGTGGTGTTTAAACAGCAATTAACACTAAACACACTGACCAGTTACCCTGTGATCTCAATAATTACCACCCAATCAACTTAAATAGATAGATTTCTATACGAAAAAGTTAAATTATCAATGTGTATGCAGAGGTTTCATTTATAAACGGGAATTTTAAGAAAGTCGCTTTCAAATTTACATTTATTTTATTTTTCTGACTAACCGATTACAGATTTTCTAACCGATTACCATCGTTCCGACCGAATAATCGGTTAACCGGTTACAAACTGCCATCCCTAATATATATATATATATATATATATATATATATATATATATATATATATATATATATATATATATATATATATATATATATATATGACAAAAAGCTGGAAATATTTGAAAAAATCTATTTTTTTTATTAGGTTGCTTCGATAATTTTAGTGTCATGCAGTACAATACCGAAAATCACGAAACCTTGTGCCATAAAAGAAGCAATAGAATCATTGAAAATCGATTTCACCGTATCCTGTAAATATGAGGACATTGAGGAAAATATCAAAAGCATGTTTATAATAAGTTGGATATCTTTTGTCTTTAATTGCATCTGGCTCCTTCTGGTTTTGTGCTTGTCCTTCGTCCAAACTGAAAGACGAAGAACTTGTTTTATAGCCGTATATATTATCGTAAGTTTGAATAATTTACCACTGACTGAATTATTATGCTTTATCATTCAAACCCTGCATATTTATTTCATTTTTCGGTAATTATTGTCCAGAGGCTTTTGTTAAAAGGATTTTAGTATTTTATAGTTTGCTCTGGTGTCACTTGGAATATCTATCCCGCTGTTGATATGTTCAAAGAAAATGGCGGATTCCAAATCATCACAACAACATTTGGTATGATTTATTGTCATCTCCCTCGGGAGATGACACATTAAGTTTGAATCACCGGAAGTAAAGTCCTAGTGTAAGCTGCCATTGATAAGCTGGTGGTCTGGCAAAGGAACTGACGATGACACGATTTCTAAATATAGAGATGTATAAACAAAATTGACCAAAGTCTGTCTTATTATTATCAAACAAAATGGTCCATCTTAAAGTTAAAGTAAAACCACACCAGTGTTCATTAAGAGTAATAGAGATAGGATCACTTGGGTGGTGGTGGGTCTTCATTAACGGCTTATATACATAAACATTGTATCTAGGCCATTGCGTAAAACGATGGTCAGCGCGCGGAGATCAAAATACACAAAACATGGCATATTGAATGTATAAACCAAGGCGTGGATCCAAGATTTACTGACGAAAGAAAACAGTAAAAACAACAACTCACATTAAATGCATATATACAATGGCAAAGACTTCACTTTTATGTGCACTTTAGTCAATCGATAATTAATACCGTATATATAGGCATTGGAATAAAGATCATAAAGAATCATTATGAGTATTTTCTTGGATGTGTGCACTATATATTCTTTTTTTTTTTAATTTACCCCTGTAGAAAAGTATTAGGAAAAGATACAGTTTTCTTTACCTGGCCCAGATTTTAAGAATTAATAAAAAAAAAAAAAAAAAGCAACTGTTATCATTTTCTTTATGCAATTCTAATTTGCGTTGTTTGTCAATGAGAAAAGGTAAAAAAAAAATCACTCCTCGTATTCTTGAAATAAAGCCAAAATTTTAAATTTTAAATGTGTGTCTCACGGAACAGCCTATATGTTGGTAGATTGGGGTTCTTTTCGGTGTGTTAATACTTAATCTTAAATGGTAACGTTTCAATTTTTTTATTACCTTTATGCATGATTTTTTCACAGGAGCGTATACATGTACATGTACTTATATTATACATAATATAGCGTTAGAACATGAATCTGCATGGGCAGCAGAAGGGCATGATGCAGGAGTGTCTCAATTATTCCCTTGATATTCCCAGTGGCTCGATAATCAATCAAATCCCAGTGGCTCGATGGCCAAGTCACTTCAGAGGATACGGTTAAGGAAAATAAGGAAAGTCTTGGGAATTAATTCAGGTTCAGATTAATTTAAGTTGGAGCTTTAAAACTTCTTTGCTGCCATAGTAGGCGGCTAAGAACTAAAGTCAAAAGGAACGTTAAGTTTTTATCCATCTTCTTTCGGAATAATTGTTAAAGCTATATAAGGCGTATCTGTAGCTAAACATGATATATGTTATTTACGTTGAAATTAAATTTTTCACCGATTTTGAACTTGAATAACCCATGTTTCCATAGTTCGACTGATTAAAAAAAATTAAACTGTGTCTGTTAATTAAAATGTGAATCGGTAAATAAATTGGTTTTTGTTTTAAATTTCTAATATCTTTGAAACGTGATTGATTTAAATTGTGTAATTTACAGGAAAGTTCTATTTTTATAAAGTAATAAAACAAATAGAAAGATCTTTTTAATTTAGGTAGTCTGAACTTATATATATATATATATATATATATATATATATATATATATATATATATATATATATATATATATATATATATATATATATATATATATATATATAAAGCACATTTTACAACAACTCTTAAACTAACATAACTGCCCTAAGTGAAGAAATATTAAAATAGAAAGCACAAAGAAATTCACTTTTACAAGGATACCCACTTCCGCCCCAGCCCGGGGTTGAACTCTCGACCTACGGAATCTGTCTCCTAGCAGTACAGGAACAGCGCGCTAGACCGCTCGGCTATCTAGGCAAGTCAAAAAAACTTGCTTTCGATGCCGATGGAATTCTCGCGGCGCTGCCCTACACTACACGGTCATTGAGAATGAAAGTGAGATACAGTTATTTGGTCATTAGTTTTATTAGAGGATCGTTACCAATACACGTTGTAATGAAATTAATTTTTATTTATAAAGCACATTTTACAACAACTCTTAAACTAACATAACTGCCCTAAGTGAAGAAATATTAAAATAGAAAGCACAAAGAAATTCACTTTTACAAGGATACCCACTTCCGCCCCAGCCCGGGGTTGAACTCTCGACCTACGGAATCTGTCTCCTAGCAGTACAGGAACAGCGCGCTAGACCGCTCGGCTATCTAGGCAAGTCAAAAAAACTTGCTTTCGATGCCGATGGAATTCTCGCGGCGCTGCCCTACACTACACGGTCATTGAGAATGAAAGTGAGATACAGTTATTTGGACATTAGTTTTATTAGAGGATCGTTACCAATACACGTAGTAATGAAATTAATTTTTATTTATAAAGCACATTTTACAACAACTCTTAAACTAACATTGGTAACGATCCTCTAATAAAACTAATGTCCAAATAACTGTATCTCACTTTCATTCTCAATGACCGTGTAGTGTAGGGCAGCGCCGCGAGAATTCCATCGGCATCGAAAGCAAGTTTTTTTGACTTGCCTAGATAGCCGAGCGGTCTAGCGCGCTGTTCCTGTACTGCTAGGAGACAGATTCCGTAGGTCGAGAGTTCAACCCCGGGCTGGGGCGGAAGTGGGTATCCTTGTAAAAGTGAATTTCTTTGTGCTTTCTATATATATATATATATATATATATATATATATATATATATATATATATATAAATAATACGCAATATATGACTTTAAATAATTCTTACGAATATTTCTCAGTGGTTAAATTTTTTTACAGACATTATAAAAAATATATTTAAATTGAATAAAGCATATTTACAAGAGGTAAAATAATACAGGCACCAGGAGGGCCGTCCCCTTCCACTTTTTTCCCCAAACATTAAAAAGGCGCACCCTTAACCCCTCTTCCACCTTTTGTTGCAGTATGGTACGTCAAATCATCCTATGAGAATGTATTATAATATAAAATATGTTTGTCGGAAAAGTTGTAATCCCTCCTTCCCTTCCAAGAAATGAAAATGTTGAGTTTGGATAGCCCCTTTTTCCCTTTGTCAAAGATTGCTCAGATAAATCGTCGATTTTTTTTTGTCCTCCACCCCCCATTTTTTCAAAAGCGATACTACTGCCTGTAATAGCTGAGAAAATAATATTAATATTCCACTGTTTATTCTGTGACATTAATGAAGCCAAAGAGATGACATTTCAGGCTTTCTGGAAAGCCAAACTTGTATTTACTTACGTGTCACATACTGTATATGAATACGGAGTGAGGATAATTAATACTCTCATCCATAAATGCAAAGATACTGATCCATTATCTTTCCTTTTACTTCACAGGATTATGGCACATTAAAGAAAGTGATGCTAGACTCGCTTACACACAGTTTTACCTCTGATGTAATCACAAGCAGTGGTACTGTTTCAGACAGATGGAACAAGTTTTTTATTAAGGTATTGTAAAACATGCACACATGTAGTAGAGATAAACATGTATAAGGATAATTGATCATCATCTTCTTTTAATATGTACATCGCCTACATGCTGGACAACGGATCTTCAGGTCCCATTCAAAAACATGTGACTTTCATGTAGCCAACTAATGCCTAAAGTTTTGCAAATGAACAATACGAGGGGTTATCAAAAAGTTCGTGGACTAATGCAATAAAATTAATACTATGTAGTCTTTGCTTACAAAATTTATAAGAAACATAAAATAACAATAGTTTAAGAAATGTTGAAAATTTTAGCTTGATACGTTGATAATTTTCCAAATTATTCTAAAATAAAAAAGACATTATATGATCACCTGGCGCTGTCGCCGTTTAGTTTCATGACGTCCAACAACGTCATTGTTTCTCAGTGTCCGCTCTGTTTACCTCATACACTTATCTTGATGAGATTACCTGGAGTTAACTAAGGACTTAAGCCCGTCTTGTTTATATGACTTTACAATTTTCAGGAACAGCTGCTTTCAATGCATACAGTATTGTAAATGGATCTATACATAGGGAAATATCCTCACTCTATTATGCCAGAATACTAGGCTTGTTTGAGTTCAATTTCTACCAAACATGATCAACGTCACTTTTCGACGTGACTGACTTTTGACACCCTGACTACAAATCTACATTAACTGAGCATCTTTCATCTCTCTGAATCTTTTTGGGCATTAAAAAACAAGTACTCTGGATGCATTTTCTTTTTCTGTAGCCCGTTTAAACATTTCCTAGGTCTATATTAGTTTTTCTAGGTGCGAAACTTTATAGAATGTAGGAAAAAGAAACCCCTCCCACCTTCTGACATCATTTTCAAGCCCTTAATTTTTTGAACACTCCATATAATATTTACGATAAAATTTCATAGAACTTAAACAAAGGGGTAAAAATTGCAAATTTTACGGAATAATTGTGTTGTACAACATGCCTTAAATAACGGAATTTTTTTTATGACAAATGCTCATATCAAAAGAGTTTTTGTCAGTTACACTCAGGTAGAAGAAACGTCATACATGTATTTGAGGTTGGATGATAAAAGGCCGCAGCTTTAATAATTGTTTCAATGACAAATGTCAGACAAGCATTTAACAATCATTGGGTGCCACACACCTAAATTGGTAACGGGCGTTATGGCACCTCGCCTTCTAGCTAGGGTAATCCATAGCAAGGCGTAACAATATGTATTACTCGACTCCTAGGGTACCCCTTAGCGAGTCAGCTGGGATATCAATGTAATTGCCTCCTAGGGGATTCCTTAGCGAGGCTACTACCTGTTATACCGAACAGCTAAGCCCACTATACCGAGTAGGGCAAAATAAAACCACCCGTTATACCGAACGGGGTACGAGGTTACTGTTATACCAAACAGATCCCTCACACAAGCTCCCAGTGCACTCCATAGCAAGCTTGTATTGGCTCCTAGGGTAGCCTTAGCGAGCCACCACATGCTCTACCAAGCATGTAAAATAGATAATCAAACATAAACAATAATATAATAATGACTAATGTCTCTGCTTGTCTGACATATCCGCCACTCAGAGATGTTTATACATCTCTGCCACCCAACAAATAAACTTTAAGAGGAGATAAAAGCTTCTATGGCTGATTGCAAAGTGTTTGTTATAATTGCATTTCCCACATCCGACATATGCACTCCGTCAGCGCGGTAAAGCCCCTCCTCCGAAAATTCTTTATCAGGGTGATTAATAACTCTGCCGTTAACTGATGCGACCGCCCTACGACCAGCTCTATTAACTCTTTTCCGTTTCCGTTCGACGGAGCATATGTCACGACCCCCTATCCAATTTCGGCGTGGGAGTATATCAGACCATATTATTTTGCAACTTGGTAATCTGTTTGTCATTAAACATATGTCGTGCTCTATCCTGGTACACAATTCCTCGCTCTTAATTGATGTGATATCATTCCCCCCTAGGTGGATTATTAAATATGCGGGAGGAGGACATTTTGCTAATTTTTTCTCGATACAATCAATAAGCTCCCCCATTTCATGCCCCTTTTGCCAATCCAGGTTACCTGAACGCCTAAATTATCCAAACGTAAGTTAGTAGTCAGATTTGTAGCTGCCCATCTACACGCCCAGTAAACAATCGAAGATCCCACAATCCATACAAGGTGCTCTAAAGAATTAATAAATAATATGGTAAATACAATTCATCAACAACGCTTATATCATATCTATTCTGATATACTTCAGGAATGCGCTTGATTTCCAGCGCCCTAGTAGTTGGATTTTGTCATGCGATACCCCTTTTAACGCAAGGCACGTTGCACCTCCGATTCTAAAAGAATGTGATTTGTAAGCGGAAATTGGGTGATTAATTGTCGAAAGGGTTTTTCTCAGGACTGCTTTAAACTGAAATCTAGTTAGAGGAGATTTATTACTATGCATGAATAATGAACCCTCAACATGTGGTCGTACTGCAAGAAATTTTTTCAAGTTATAAACTGGGCAAATGTTTCTTTGATGAATAGATGGTAATAAAATACAGATTTCCTTTCCTGTTTGATCGGTTTTAGAGAATCTTACAGAGATAGAGACACAAGGGACGCTTTTGGACGTGCAAAAGTTTATATCCTTAATAGTTAATGGTACATGGACGCAATGCTCCGAGGTATATACTAATTCCCCCACCCTAAATAGGCCGTAAAAAGCCAAGATAAAAACTGATCTAAGCAAAAATGTTTCATATTCCGAATAACACACCTGCTGTAGAGCGCCACAGATTTTAGCGAGAAGCTCTTCCGAAATAGGTGCTCTGTGGTCTTTTGTTCTATTTAATCGTCGCAACCCTTCTAGCGACTTTCTAACTATAAATAAATCAGCAGGATCGGTCCATTGTCTCAGTTTGTGCACATAGCTAATACCCGAAATATAAGATGAAACTGTTGAAGCTGCTGAGCCTTTGCTCGAATGATATGCTATATATAACAGAATATGGTTTGACGGGACTGGCCATTTATCACTTAGTTTTGTCAGTATTCTGAAATCTTTAAAATTCTTTAAAGCTTGTAAGTATACAGCCCTGGTGTTTGCTGAAATGCTTGCATCTAATAATCGAGTGATTTCGTCTCGAAAATAGTCCATAGTGCCGTTGGAAATGGTGTCGGCTGACTGTCTGCGTCCGGAGCCAACTTGTGAAATCGCTGAAATTGTAAACGTGACAAACTGTCCGTCAGTGAGTTCTGAACACCCAAGACGTGCTGTGCTTTAAATGAAATGTTCAACTGCAAGCATTGTAGAACGAATTTGCGTAACAAAATCATTACTAAATCTGATTTTGATGTCATCGAATTTACAATATGTACAACTGATTGATTATCAGATCTAAATAAAACTTTTTTGTTGCGCAGCTTTTCCCCCCATGATAATACTGAAACAAGCAAGGGGAAAAATTCTAACACAGTGATATCATTTGTATAGCCCTTATTGAACCAAAACTCTGGCCATACGCCGTAAGTCCATGCACCGCTAAAATAAATTCCCAGGCCGTTTCCTCGACGCGCCGAGCTATCTGTAAAAAGTTCTAAATCTATATTAGACACCCAAAACTTTTCTTGAAATACCACAAAACCATTAAATTTGTCAAAATATTCCAGCCATACAAGCAAATCCGCTTTTATCTCTTTTGTTATTCTTAAATGATGATAGGGTTGAGATAACCCACGCGTTGCATTTGACAGCCGCCTGCAGAAAGTGCGACCAGGAGGAATTGCTCTGCAGGCAAAATTTAAATATCCTATCAAAGATTGAATTGATTTCAAGTTGGTTTTCGATTTCTTCAATATGCCATCGATAATCATGCTGATTTCGTAAACTTTTTCTTCCGGTAACCTGACCTGCATTTTTTTGGGTATCAATTTCTAGCCCAAGAAAAGTAATAACTTGTTGTGGACCCTCGCTTTTTTCCCATGCTATTGGAACCCCTAATTCTTTGCACACATGTATGAAGGTATCCACGTTCATTTGACACTCGTCTGCCGTATGACCACCGAATAAGAAATCGTCTAAATAATGTAAGACTTCTCTAGAGGTGGCGCGCTCGCGCACTAGCCACTCCAAAAATGAAGAAAATTTCTCAAATGTAGAACAGGATATCGAACACATAAAAGGTAAGCATTTGTCAAAATAGTAACAGCCATCGAATTTGAAACCCAGAAGCTCAAAATCACCAGGCCAAATGGGCATTAATCTAAAAGCACTTTTGATATCGGATTTGGCTAGGAATGATCCGCGCCCTAGACGTTGAACCATGCTAATGGCCTCGTCAAATTTTGTGTAATTGACAGAACAAAGCGCTTCGTCAATAAAGTCATTGACAGAGTTATGGGTAGGGTAGGAGAGGTGGTGAATTACCCTGAATTCCCCTTCCGCTTTCTTGGGCACTACTCCCAGTGGCGAAACTCGCAAATTTGACATAGGCCGCGATTTAAATGGACCGGCCATCCGTCCTTTATCAATTTCTTTTTTGATATTATCTCTAGCAACATCTGCATGTTTATAAAATGAGGGCAAATTAGGTGCCTCTGTTTTTTCCCGAGGACCATGATAAAGCAATCGAAAGCCAAATTGAAAACCATTCATGAGTTCTTTCGCTATTTCCAAATTCGGATAATTTGTAAGGGATTTTTTTAAAGCTGAACTGTTTATAGGGGAGTTTGCTAATTTAAAGTTTCTGAGTTTTATTGGTAGCAGCAGTGCTGTTTGAAGCCTTTGAGATACGAAAAGTGTCATTTTTAGAACAACTAGATTTCGGATGCTTTCCCTTACAAATAGAACGTAAATGCGCATATCTGCAATTGGCTGTGTTGCAACGACCCCTATTGTAACTAAAGCAGACACCAGTTTGGGTTCGTGCGTGCGCTGCAGCGAGGCTAGATTCTGGCCTGGGCGGGACAGCGATCAAGCGTAACCATAAATCCGAAGTCAATTTTGACCAATTCCGGTAAGAAATTGCTTGACGCACTATAAATTGCTCGTCATAATTTCTCCAGCCCATGCCAGAAAATTTCCTCGCCGCATCGCGAATAACAAACATATACTGCACCAATTCGGCTGCCCTCCCTGGGTGTCTTTGAATGTAAATATGCAAAAATATAAGAAATGCATCTGTCCATCTATCGATGGTTGTAATTTTTTCGTTTAAGACTTTAGGCTTAGCCTCAAGCTCACCCTTTTCATTTAACCACAAAATAACTCCCAGCAGCAAACTGCTGCAGTTCTGCACTGCCCTTCGTCAACAGGGCAAAAATTGATATAATTCCCAGCCCAAATGTTTTGTTTTTAGGAAAGTGGCACATGGGCACCTATATCGTCCCCAGCGCAAACCTCCATGTTTGGCATCGCCCCGAAATTATCTGCCGATGTCACGGCAGCTTCCTCCGGGGCAGGCCAAGAATTAGTGAAATCTAATTGCCTACCCTTATTAACGAGCAGCTCATGTTCAGGCTCATCGGCCATTCCCATGGAGGCTGAAATAACTTCCTCCCTGGCCCGGGAATCTGTCATGGTGTCAGTCTGGGCTTGGCGGACAACAGCTAAATTTCTTCTCCCCCCTCTGCCCTTCTGCTGTCTGGCTCCTCTGTTCCTATTACTTGCCCTGGTAGAATTGGCACTGGACTGGGATTTCTTGGATCTTATGGGTGGCATGGTTAAGGTTGTTTGATGTAACCGTTCGAGGAGGCTTTAAGTAATTCAACAATTATTACAAGTGCAGAACGCTGGAGTAGCTATTGAGTGAGAGGAGGAATTCGCCACGTGCGCCCCTCTTTTATACTCGCGGCAATCGGGGGAAAGTGTCAAAAAGACCTACCCCCTGTGTTTTTCGGAAATCAATTAAATGCGTTTAATTTGCGATTGCATTAAACGACCTTATTACACAGGCGAAGTTCTTCAAATGGAAAATGTCAAAATCAGATGAGATTATGAAATAAAAATTATAAATTTTAATGCAGTATATTCTCAAATGAAATATATGGAGATAACGAATGAAATATATGGAGATAACGAAACAAACAAACATATGTTTATTTTTATTTACCTAGACATGTAGTCCCTTATCTCGATAAATAGGTATGATAAATACTAATTTTCAATAGACGAAAGGTATAAATCACTCCGTCAATCCTATAAAGAGGAATAAATCAACGAATAGTCTTAACATTTGTTTACAGCATTCTTGGCATAATTTTTAATTATATTGAAAAAAGATTCATATAATCAGCTGGGAATCAGGAAAATTTAAAGCACATGCTCTCTATCTAGAACAAAAAGATAGCACGTCAATCTATTTGATTTAATTAGGAGAGGGTATTATCTTTACCCGTGAAATTCCTGTTGGCAAGTCTGAATTTTAAATTAAAGTCATTGTATATTATTATCCAAGAAATATTTCAATCATACACATTCTACTTTCGACAATATCGTCTTTTTAGGAAGAAAATCAGCCAAACTGTTTGAAAAGCAGTAGTTAGATAAGAAATAGTAGTACATATTCATGTTTTAAAACCTTTTCATACGTTTCCTGGAAATTAGTTTGATTAAATTACATTAACACGAGATATTTTCTTTTTTTCCAAATCCAGTATGATTGTTGTGCTGTCAATCAGGTGATAAGTACAACCAATGACTTTGACACAACCCCCTGGTGTACAACATCTGGATCTTGTCAACAGACGAATTCTCAGATTCCGAAAACCTGTTGTAAAGATGTCACTGAGCATGACTATGTTAATGCAACTGATAGTTGTCACGCGACTGTTAACACTGGATCGTATAAAGATGTAAATATAGCATAAATATTCTTAGCCTAAAATCAGAAAAAAATAATCACCACAATATTTTTTTATCGTAAAATAATACAATATAATAATATCAATATGAACATGTAGTATAACGTTTACGTGCAGTGGTTTATCTGGAAAATGTTTCTAATAAAAAAAAAGTATTCAGTTCATCTACAAACACTGAGCATGATACTTTCCAGTAAAAAAAATATTTATACATTCTGAATTAATTTCAAACTAGATATAATGCATATTTGAACCTTATAATCAGGAGAAAAAAGGAGTGATACATTTCATGGACATTTGAACCCAATTGATTACTAAAACATCAAGAGAAATATTGTTACAAAGAAAAACTTTTTAAAAAAATCATATCATAAAATATGAAAGTGAAATGATTGAATATATATACCATTGCAAGGAAAAGTACACACTTCGGTTTTGTTTTTAATCGTTCCTTTAGCTATTTCTCTCTATATTTTACAGAGCTGTTTTAGTCGTGTGAAAAAATTAAGTGACAATACTTCTATTCAGGAATATCAAATTGATGCGATAATTAATTTGTCCTTCATCTTGGCACTAATGGCGGTTAATAATAGTAATATATTTTTTAATTACAATCTCATCTATAATTTATATTGATAATTTTTCTCTGAGACGTACATTAAAAGATTTGTTAGCTCTATATAGTAGTTTCAGGTTACAATGTTAGAGATATGCAAGTTGTATTTCGATTCATTGTTTTTTTTTTCAGATTGTGGCAATTCTCCAAGTTATTGTGATGACTGTACATTGCTTCCTGTCTTTGCACGAAAAATGAGTAAAGTACTGTAGAATGGTTTAATGCGAAATAAAATTGAAAGAAAACAGTTTTGTATCATATTATAATTGAAACTTATGTTTTAAATGACTTCATTGTTCAAGATTATTTCACAGTAAATTACATTTCATTGAAGGTTGTTCTTAAAATTTTGGCTACGTTTGGAAGAGATGCCTTTGCAGCACGCATCGATATTACAAGAGTTGTTTGGAAATTCGCGGACTATGTCAATATTCGTTATACTACATTAAAGAAATTTACAATGAACACACAATCATATGTAAAAATATTTTATATTGTTGATATGTAAATTTTCATCCCACATGATTTATTGAAAATTGTTACTTAATTTTAATTGAGCATGCTTTGTCATCAGGGGCACACTTAAACATTGTAATATCAAAAACATATCGTCATGACCTTCTCAAAAATATTGTGTTGTACTCGAGAAAACTCCAGAAAAAAAAAATCTGAAAATGCTGAAGCTATATATAGGAAGCGGAATATGAATGATAAACACTCTGTATCAGACGAGGATGATCTACGAGTAAATGGATTATCTGTAAAACTCCGATCAAAAACTTTAAAAAGTTAGTAAGGCTATGAAAAGAAATAGACACTTCCTAGTTGCTAATCTGAAGGTAGTTACGCGGTAAAAGATATTAAAACATTGACATACGAATTTTTGCCACTGGAAGAATTGTTAGCAAAATAAATTTCGAGTGATGGAGAAACGTTTATAACGAGTGGGTATTGAGTCATACTGTGTGAAATATATAGGAATATTGCATCGTAAACTGCCTCTTCTGACCTATAACGTCCTCCTTTTTGGACTTTTTCAATGAGGACTACTTATCTTCTGAAATTTATATCTTTTCGAAGAAGCAGAATACTAGTATTAAGTCATAACTTTGAATATGAAACGATATAATAATTGTTAATTTGAATTCTAGGAATTTTTTCACCAATTAACAGACGATATGACTGCAGGCATTATATTGTGTCTTGTTTGTAAATAACTAAATTTTTACCTGCTCCGCGATCCGATTTTCAGACCTAAATAATTTTGAAATAAAAAACGATATTTAATACAAAATTAATACACGTCTTTCGAATTTATTGTTCAAACATTTCTGTCAAATTTTGATATAATATGATGTTAAAATAAAAATGTTAACTCCGAGAACTTTCCGAAGAACCTTCATATAAGTGCATTAGATTGTTGGATTTTAAAATTCAAATAAAGGTTTACACATTTGACAGTGCAGTACGTTGTGAGTGGGTCTTTGGGAAAAGTCAGAATGTAGCAAAGATCTATACCATTTAGATGATTTTATGTTGATAGGAAGATCAGACACTCTGGACTGTGTTAAAAACATATCAATTTTTATGTACAATTTGCCCACACCTGGCTGTCCCTTGACACAGGAAGAACAATAAATCCTTCATCAGTTTGACATTTCGCGGATTCAAAATTAACAACATGCGTATAAGTATTAAGATTCCACTCGACAAATTATGTCAGTTCAAAATTGAGTTGCTGACAATTTTTGATGAAAAAGTGACAACCCTAGGTGAATTGTGCAAGGTAAAAGGGTTGAAATCCTATCAAAAAGCCAAACTCTCTCCTCTTTTTTCCTTGATGGAGCGGAATTTAAGCCTACCAGTAGTGCTCACCAGAGGACTTTAAATTCAATAAAAAATGTCACAACCCTAAAAAGAAAAAAATATAAAAAAAAAAGTCATAAAACAAAGTATTGCGACTCGAATAAACCTAAAGTCATAAGACAAGATAAATTGGTAACTTGTATATACGAAAAGTGTCAAAGATGGGGTATCTTCCGCCACTTATTAAAGCTGTGGCCAACTGCAGTTGTGATATGCCCAATCCAATATATAATTTTTCCAAGTGAGCATCTGGTTCCAGGGTTCACCTTTAAAAATTATTTTTATCCTTTCTTGTGGTCTCGTTACTAATGATCATTTGTGGCCGTTGCCTCCAATATATCAAAGAAAATTAAATTGCGTGCTAGGCCTTCGTTCTAATACACAATTTAACAACGGAATATTCCGTCTATCTAATCAATATATCACAGTGTAATTTTTGATAAAAACAATTTGAGTGACATGTTTTAGCTGATTTTGAAAATATATTTTTAATTAACTGTAATTACTTTAAACACCATGAAGACTTTAATTATGCTAATTACTATAATTTAATTCAAAATGTGTCAATTTACTCAACAAGTCATGAGTTATTCTATCTAAGCCATCTGTCACTCATGCTCAGAACTGTGCTAATTGTTATTGTTATATTTTATTATTTATATGTTACATGCAACATTGTTAATCAGTCAAGTCCTAGGCTTCGGATTGTTCGGGTGTAATTTTTGGATTTCCAGAATTCACCCTACCGACCTAAGTTTATAATGAAGTGCTATTCCATCGTTAGCATTTTTATGTTTCATTGTTGCCGGAAAGTTATTTACTTATTTTCCCCGGTGATATTTTTTTTAAAATTATCACGGTGAAAAATTCACTGTTCCAGAAAAAAACCTTTATTTTGGACTTTAATTTTCAATTTCTAATTTTTATCATATTTTATTTCGAATCCAATTGTCTAATTGACCAGTGACACTTTTTGGACTTTTGATCCGTTATAACAAAGAGACATAGTGCTATGTCTCAAAAACTACTAATCTCTTATAACAACAATGTGTAATTATCTGTTTTTATGTCCAAACATCAAAGAGTCATCAAGTATATTTAATTACTCTATGCCCGTGAATCTTTCACTTATTTTACTTTATGTCAACACCTGTCATCTATTTACTCATTATGTACATTCTTCATGTTCTTATAAATAGTCATGTATAATTTCAATCCTTAGTCTGGAATATACGAAGGTCAGTCTCGGCAACGTCCGACTCGTAAGGACTCTGAGTCCGGAGGCCACTTCGGCCCCATCCGACTCGATCACGTTTCATATGTATGTAAACTGTTGCCATCGTTGAGACTCATCTAATAAATACGGAATCCTTCATCATTTGTTTTATCTCTGGAATTGCATATTTGTGGACCTTCGGGAATACGGCACACCTATACTTCGTTTTTACTTCACGGCCACACAGCGCCTCTACCTATACCTCGTACCCCCCCCTACGCCAACATTCCCTCACCCCTTTGTTCTGCAAACAACGGATGCAGTTCCAGACGAATTCCTAAGTACCGTCCAAATCTGAACGGTCACAAATACTTAAAGCTCACGGCAAATGTGACCGTTGACATGGGAAGATTATTCCTCCTAGGCATCTGATCCAATCTCTGGGCTTATGGAAATTCCAGGTCTGTGTGTTTTATGCCCTTTTCACAGATTTGTTTTGTTTGTGAACTATTTTTAGATCAATCACTGTTCATTAACTTCGCTTTTTTCATTATTTTCTTTTAAAGTTGTAAGAGACTTGCACGTTTGTTTTCTATGAGGCGCCGTTTTGGTATTTACTGCCAAAATGTGATATCACCTATTCGAATAGGTGATATCACCTATTCGAATAAGTGATATCACTCATTTAAATTGAATAGGTGATATCACTTAATCATTTTGAATAGGTGATATCACTTATTCGAATAGGTGATATCACTTATTCGAATAGGTGATATCACCTATTCGAATAAGTGATATCACCTATTCAAAATGATTAAGTGATATCACCTATTCGAATAAGTGATATCACCTATTCGAATAGGTGATATCACCTATTTGATTTGAATAGTTGATATCACCTATTCGAATAAGTGATATCACCTATTCAAAAGGAATAAGTGATATCACCTATTTGAATGGGTGATATCACCTATTCGAATAAGTGATATCACCTATTCGAATAGGTGATATCACCAATTCAAATCAAATAGGTGATATCACCTATTCGAATAGGTGATATCACTTATTCGAATATGTATCACCTATTCGAATAGGTGATATCACCTATTCAGAAGCTGAATAGGTGATATCACTTATTCGAATAGGTGATATCACCAATTGAATAGGTGATATCACCTATTCGAATAGGTGATATCACTTTTTGGCAGTAAATACCAAAACGGCGCCTCATAGTTTTCCATATTTTGTCTTTGTTAAAGTTACTGGCAAAAATCGCAAACCATGTCACATGTATTTAACATAGAAACACAAACAGTCAAAAAAGATTGAAATATGAAGATAACGAACAGTCAAATTAGGTAAATATTCTGTTAACAATTACAGTTGTAGCAATGTGCTGCCGTCAAATCGATCCGAAAAATCCTTGACCTGGAAATTCGATAGTTATATTTGAAACGCAGTTTATAGAGCCATTTAATGGGTATTACATAATTCGTAAACTGACAGAAACGAAAGTAGGAAAAGATCTTGGTTTTTAAGATATTTAAGGTAAGAATAAATATTTCTTGTGTATCAAATTTTGTATATTTTCTAAAATTAAGTGTGTTTAGGATTTTATTAATTTATTTCCCTAGATTACAATATTTGCATCTTACTTAAACATGTTAAACTGTTGGTACATATGCACAACCCAATGTCATTTAATTTTGCTTATGGTTTTGAAATCTTTGTTTCTTCTATCAATTGTTATATATATATATATATATATATATATATATATATATATATATATATATATATATATATATATATATATATATATATATATATATATATATATATATATATATATATATATATATATATATATATATATATATATATATATATATATATATATGAATATATATAAATAAATAAAGAGAGAGAGAGAGCACAAAAAAAATCACTTTTTACACAACTCTTAAACTAATATAACTGCCCAAAGTAAAGAAATATTAATATAGAAAGCACAAAGAAATTTTATAAGGATACCCACTTCCGCGCCATTCCAGGGTTGAACTCTCAATCTGTCTCCTAGCAGTACAGGAACAGCGCTCTACACCGCTCGGCCATCTAGGCAAGTCAAAAAACGTGCTTTCGATGCCAATGGAATATTCTGGCGGTGCTGTCCTACACTACACATTCATTGAAAATGGAATGAAGATACATTTATTTGGACATAAGTTTTATTAGACGAATGTTACCGATACACATTGTAATGAATAAATTTTATAAAAAAGCACATTTTACAACAATTCTTAAACTAACATAACTGTCCTAAGTGAAGAAATATTAAGATAGAAAGCATATATGCATGTATATATATATATATATATATATATATATATATATATATATATATATATATATATATATATATATATATATATATATATATATATATATATATATATATATATATATATATATATATATATATATATATATATATATATATATATATATTTAATGTACCAGTAGTGTCACAAGTCTTGTATACTGAATGATGAATCTGATTTTAATATACTTGTGATCAAGATTATACATGTATGAACTAACTTATGTTTGATAAGTACCCAACAGGATCATTAATGAGCGTCTAAATTATCATAAATACACTTCAAATTAATACCTGAAGACATAATATCATACAATGATTCCTGAGAGTCATGGATTCTTAACAAAAAGGATTCTACATATACAAAGCAATGCATATTATTATTCTGAATAAATTAATACCAAATCAACTAAGGAAAAAAGCGATTTTGCAGTTTTTTTTTCGACAGAACATTAAACATAAAATTGCAAAGTGCAGTTTGCTAAATAAATTTCTTCTTCAATTTTTGAAACCTAAATATATCCCTTGAATTTGCTGTGACGATTGTAAATGCAAATCATTTTTTTTTTTATTTTTAGTTGATAAACCGATCAATATAACTAACATTTTTTATTGCCTGACGGCACAAGCGTCAAGCAGTATAAGAGTCAATTTTTCCATGGTCCGAAACTAAGCGATCATACTAAGTGAGCTAGATTTTGTGCAAGCTGATTCACACAAGAATTTGCTACCTGCATTTAAACAAATACAGTTTGCAAAAGAAAGAATCATATTACTGATGCAAAATAATGAATTTTTTTTTTGAAGTTTTTTTGCATGCACCTGTTTATTCTTTGCGAATCTTTATA
Source organism: Saccostrea echinata (assembly GCF_033153115.1). Lineage (NCBI taxonomy): Eukaryota > Metazoa > Mollusca > Bivalvia > Ostreida > Ostreidae > Saccostrea > Saccostrea echinata. Next base: position 101,288 of record NW_026889846.1, read on the forward strand.
CGGACATGTCAGTGTAACATTTTTTTGCTTTTTTAAACTACTGGATCAGTTCATTTGTCCTCTACTGCAAATTATATCTCATTCTTAAATAACACATTGCATATGGGCAAACAACACTAAAGCAATGGATTAACTAATTATTCTTTCTATTCTGTTCCCCGGTTATCCCATGAAGGGACTAGTCTAGTGATAAATAAACTCCCTCTACCATGTAAATGGGACGTCCCTTCTTGATTCAGTCGGTTTTCCCCTTTTCCTTCAATATTTTAAAAAATGTACGTCACAAGGTTAGCTTTTCAAAAAGCTTAGAAAGTCAGACAGTGGCATAAATATTCCATACTTTGTGATGAAGAATAGAGCAACAAGAGTGTAGGCCAAAACCCGTTGAGGAATAGGCTTAACTTCCGTTAAGGTTCTAAGTAAAGAATCGGCAAAATGAAGAAAACATCATTATCTGTAGTGGTTTTCATTTAAAAAAAATTAATAAAAAAAACACATTATAGAAGAAATAAGAAAGGTCCTGAAATCAATTAAAAAGTAAAACTTTAAACGATTTTAAAACTGTACATAAAGATGAACTAGTATTTTAATCTCATTCATAATATATGGTAACACCATCATCGAAAGAGTTTTGTTCGGAGGGGGGGGGGGGGTATCAGTATCTTGTTTTGTTCTAGCCATAAAGTGTACCGGCCATTTACTTTGCGTCCTAGAGCAGCACTGAAGCATTATTGTCTCAAACACTTTCAGACAACTTTCCTAGTTAAAACTGTTCACAATTTACTTCGTCGTCGAGAGCGACGGAGAACAGATCAGTTTAAAAATAAGGCTGTCTTGTGACGGTACATACATGTATTGTCGTTTTGTACATATTGTCGTCGGCAACAATATGTACCTTCCCTCACTGCACATATTGTCGTCCATGGTACATATTGTCACCGGCGACAATATGTACCGAGACGAGCCTTATTTTCCTCCTGCATAATGGACGACAAAATGTACAGTCAAGCACCAGCACATATTGTCGTCGGCGACAATATGTACAGTCAAGGTCGGCATATATTGTCGTCGATATTTTGTTTTGACGAATATTTACTTGAGGAAAGAAAGAGAGATTGACAAACACATACACGCACGGAGGGAGACAGACAACATTACTCGCAATACTGTAGGGAGAAAACTTTTTGGTCAGAAAATTGTGTCCAGGATAGATGTACATCACTATGACATATCAAGATACCGTAATTCCTGAGATATCTGATAAATCAGCTATTCTTTTTTTTTTCTTGTAATATATACTTGGAGATTGAATACAGGTAGTTTTATTTGTTCAGTAGTAATGATTATTTGGAAATTATTTTTTGCGTTATTCTTATTCTTCGATCATGTGCCGATATAATATTATAAATATAACTTATTGTTAATAATAATTTAAGAATAAGGCAAAAAATATTTTTAGATCACCTGAACTGAAAGTTCAAGTGAGCTTTACTGATCACATTTTGTCTGGCCGTCCGTCTGTCTGTAAACTATTCATAATTTCAGCTTCTTCTCAAGAACTACTGGGTCAATTTCAACAAAACTTGCCAAACTTGCATCCGTGGATAAAGGGGATCCAAGATTGTTCAGATGAAGGGCCATGTCCTCTGTCAAGGGAAGTAGTTAAGAATAAGTAAAAAATTAGTGACTTCTAAAAATCATCTCAACAACCACTGTGTCAGAAAAGTTGAAACTTGTGTGAAAGCTTCATTAAAAAGTGTAAATTCAGTTTTCTTCAGATCGTGTCCCTCGAGGAATAGGTGTAGCTACAATAGATGATCTAAGTTTTTCATAGAATATTTAGGAAAAAAGAAACTTTCAAAATCTTCTTTTCAAGAACTTCTGGGTCAGAAGAGATGATACTTATGTGAAATCTTCAAAGTGTACTTCAATTTTTAGTTGCTGGCACAAAAAAGATCCCTCACTCTCAATGATCCTGAGTACCAAGTATAGGTCTAAATTTGCAGCCCTCCCCGGTAAGTGGTGACGTCTCAATATGAATGAAAAATTCTCGAGAGGGACATTTTAACAACAAGCAAACAAAAACAAAATCAATTTTGTTCAAGTCATGATCCCAGGGGTAATGTGGGGCCACAATGGGTGATCAAAGTTTTACATAGGAATATATACAGAAAATCTTTAAAAATCTTCTCAAACACTAAAGACAAATGTAGCACACCCCCCCCCCCCCCTTCGCTTGGTGGTTTGATTTTTTTTTTTTTTTTTTTTGCTGTGGTAAATTTTGTTTGTTTAACTTGTATATACTTAGTCCACACGTAAAATTTCATAATTAAATAATTAACATATACAAGAACACTGATGGACAACAATATGCGCAGTGAGGGAAGGTACACATTGTCGCCGGCGACAATATGAATAGGACGACAAAATGCACCGTCATAATCACGCTGCATGAAATAGCATACGAGACACGTCAGTGTGATTCTCACACCAATTACATTCACAAAACTACCAAAAAACAACAAAAGACATCTTTAAATAACAATATCTGTGGGGCGACAATATGTACAGTGAGGGTGAGGCACATAATGTCGCCAGCGACAATATGTACATATGTAACTTTTCAGTCCGCGACAATATGTACCGATGGACGACAATATGTGCAGTGAGGGCAGGTACATATTGTCGCCAACGACAATATGTACAAAACAACAATATGTATCGTCACACGTCTCATCAATCTATCACTGACCAGAGAGTGTGCCATCTGGTAAGAGAGAAATATGATTTTTTTAGAACGATTCGTCAAGTTATTTTCCCAGAGAGCACTTGCAGTTTCATCCCAACGAAACTAGTCAGCCCATGGGCAAACTTACAAATGACCAAACAGTAGCATGTCTTAGATATTCGTTAATCTGTAATATTTGGTTATGACATTTGAGAAAGTCAGTTGTACATTGTAATGATTTATCGCATTTATGTCGCACTTTGTCTGTCCGTCTGTCACACCTTATATTTTGAGAACTGTGAAAGATTATGGATTTGATATTTTGCACATATATTGCTTGAATATTCAGTTGTTGTAAAATATCACGGTTATCCACCTCGTGACCTTTGAACTTGACCTTTGACCTACTTTCAGAATAGATCGTTGTGCCGATAAACAGCATAATTATGTCATTTAAGAGGTAAATTTATGCTATTTAGCGTGTGAACTGTTTTACATAAAACATCATAAAAATTACCAGTGATACAATTAACTTGACTTTGATCTTTGACCTACTTTGTAAAGGTACTCCGATGGTTGATTTAACATGTACCTCTTCCGATTTTCTGAGGCAAAGCTTTGATATTTGTAATATTAGCATTTATACATGTATTTCATAATTATGAGCTCTGAACATTGTACTTCGGAACTGTATGCTATTCACTAACCATACAAGCTGAAATTTGAATACTATGGAAATACATCGGGATCGATATCCACCAATTGTTTTTGTTTGTTTGTATGTTGTTTAACGTCCCTTTCGAGAATTTTTCACTCATATGGAGACGCCACCACTTGCCGGTGAAGAGCTGCAAATTTTGTCCTATACTCGACACGTACGGCCATTGAGCAGTGAGGGATCTTTATCGTGCCAGCACCTACTGCGACACGGGACCTCGGTTTATACGGTCTCATCCGAAGGACCGCCTCCACGTCCCACAGTGGGATTCGAACCCGCGACGTAAGGATCAACTCCTTACTTCACGACTCTAGAGCAGACGTTCTAACCACTGCGCCACGCGGTCCACCAATTGTAGTAACTCTTTTGGAGGATTTTTGGATTAAGCACGTATTTCTTATATTTTAAAATGAAAAATCAATATTTCTAATATGTTTTTTCAATTTCACTATTCTGTTTAGCTTTGAAGGTTGGAAATCATATTTCGATTCGAATGTAGACTTTATTTATTAAAGCTTTTCTTTCGGTCTTCATATTTGTGGATTACTTTTTTGGCTATTATAAATCATAATATTTCATGTAGCAAATAAATAACTGCCCAACCCTCGACTTATTGTTATCTTAAATGATGCTAAAAAGCAGGCCACTTATGTGTTTCTTGGAACACTCTAGTCTCGCTAAAAGGGGGGGGGGGCTCTACATTTTTATATCTGCGTTATGTAAGAAAATTCCGGAAACAGCCAGCGAATATATTTAAAAAATATTTTTGTAGATTTTATTTGTAAATTTCAACTTTAAACTTCTTAAACTTCTGATAAAGATCAATTAAATACTAGTAAATGGAGAAAAGAAACGTCATGAAGGCCTCAAAGGTATGTATCCCAAAAAATGCACATTTTCATAATATTGGAATTGAAGTATAATTTGTTTACATTTACATCAAAATCTTTAAAAAAAATTTAAGGATATTTTTAAAAAGAATAACAAAATGTTTTATATCCAAGACTGTTTTAGACCTTTCTGTTAATTCCCCAAAGTAAGCTTTCTTGCTCTTGGATTTCAAAGATAGACCATTTGTATTGGCAACTATCTAATATAAGTTTTTTATTGTCTTATCTATAAACGACCAAAAATTAAAGTGCTTTTTTATGTCTGCAGTAAATGAACACTCTTTTCATTCCTAAAATTTATAGAATTCTTTTATTTAAAAAAAATCTCAATATTTCATATCTATAAATACAAAATATGATTACTACATGGAACGAGTAGATTATGTTCTAATCGCAAATTAAGCATACACCTGTATTAAACATTTTCTATACTGACAGTATACTTACCATGAATTATGAAGATAACGAAGAGTAATCGATCTCAAAACTCCATTGAAACAATATAAATTTGGAGTAGAGCAAACATGGAGTAAGTGTTCCCTGTCGGTGTCCAGCATCTTTTGAATATATACTTATGTGTAGAACAGAGTGATTTTTAACAACATAATTTTGTCGATGACCAATCACAAGATACGAAAATGTTCGACCTCCATTTCTTTTGAAGAAGCAATTGTCCATGCTATCAAAAAGCCTAGTTTTTAATTTATCGCGAGGAATTGTTGTATAAAGTGTGGAAAAGTCGTTGTCTTGATGTTACTGACATTTGAAAAAAAATGGTGATTTTAAAGTTTCTAACAGTTCTTTCGAGTTTTTGAGGATCCACATTTGATTGACACCACTTCTAGAATAAGCTGTAGAACAGTAGTCTGAAGTTTCTCCTTCACAGTAGTTAATATTTTATAAGGAGTGAAGATAGTGGCTTGGTAGAGCATTTGCTGGACCCGGCAATATATCTTTCTTTGTAAGAATATTTATGAAGTTTAGGAGTCCGGTATTGGTAAGGTAGATCGAACTCACCTTGGTTGACTGGAAAGTTAAATGTATTAAGCACTGAAATGTGATTTTGAAGAACTTCATCTTTTGAAGGTGAACTGTGAGTATAATTTGGATTTCCAGACGCGGAATTAAAACCAAGTTCTTCTATGATAAAGCTATAATTATGATCCTTACAAACAAAGATGATATTGTTACAAGCCTTGTCGGCTAGAACCAGAACATATTATTCATGCATTCTTTTTATTTCTTTTATCATCTCCGATTTAATGAAAACGGATGGATGGATGGTTCGCATATTGCCTTTTAAATTTCCTATACGATCTTATAAAAAAATTTCTAAAACATTCTATTCTGACAAAGTGTTCAAGTCTTCTTTTTCATATTTAGCCCAACGTTTGGCATAATCTACGACAGAATTCACAATAGAAATAAAATTCTGTCGCCGACTGAAAGCTTGGGGTTCCCTGTAAAGGGACCTTTTAAAACAATTGCTTAAATATCCTTACTCTGAATTATATTGACATCACCATTAATTACATGTACAGCTGGACGTACTTGAAAGAAGAATTATAACTGAAAAGTTTGGAAGCAACAGTTTGGGAATATCTGTAGGATTACGTCAAAATTATCTTTCGACACACGTGGTAGCTTAAGGAGCCTCTGCTAGGCAACTATAATTGTCATTCTGCGGTTGAAGACTCTAAGTATAGACTTGCTTTGGCTTCTTTAAATAGTCCATTCAAATATTTCAAGGGAAACGAGTAGAGTTTGGGTCGAATGTGATGAGGGCCTAATTGTTTATTGACCTAAGGCAAAATTGAATCAAAAGAGACATGTTTATTTGGTCTATTGTATATAGAACCGATGTCTATGACAACGCCTACTTATAGGTTTTTGTTAAATATTCCCACCACATTCACATTTGCACACTGTGGGTTTGAGAGATTCCCTACATTATTTATGTGGTCGTTGCAACCTTAAGGAAAAGTTTATGTCTAGTTTCTGGATCCAGTATTGTTTTAGTTGCCTACAAATTACATGTATTAGTTGGATATATTTTTTCCGAAATTCTAACCCTCCTTGAGAGAAAACAGTGGTCAGGCGAATTGAAATGTTTATAAAGATGTTGATGGTCCCCGTTATTTATTTCAAAGAGCTAGAGCCGAGAACCATCAAAATGTGCCTTAAATTTTAGACAAAATTTAAGTTTGAAATCACTAAGCCTGTCATATGTTGTATTGTAGTGCACAATGTCATGCTATTCTACATACAATTTTTTGCCACATAGACCACCGTCTTTAGCACATGCGCAGCATCAAATATACAAATGAAGTTAAAAACTGCTAAAAAACGTAGATTTTACGGTAGTTATTTCAAAATTTGAATGTGGCCACACTCAAGTACCGATTCCAAACTTTGCAGAGAGAAAAATCTTACATATATGCATTTTTAAGCAAAATATCTTAGAGGTACTCGAGTGTGGCCAATATGAATTTTACATTTAATGAACGATGAGCTATCAAAAAATGAAGCAAGGCCCTCCATTTTAACAGTAGTTATGAGTTCATTATATACGTAAATAGCTTAAATTAGTTATTAGTATATGATATTTATTCTTGACAACTATATAATCCCTAATTTTTCAATTATTTTGTTTTAGAATATCTTAAACTCACATTTAACATGTGTTGTTTCATATAAAATTTAAAATTACGTTCTTTTCATTCATGCTTACGTACATCAATGATGACGTCACAATTTGACGTTTTTGACGTCGACTGCATCTCATAGGTAGTCAAAATAATTTCGAAATAGATAATTGAAAAGTGTCGAAATCCAGTTTCCGATTTTTTGCCAGTACTACATGTTGAACGTGATTTTTTTTTTCAGATTTATTATATTAATAAAAATACAAATGCCAAATTATTATCTAAAATACATACAATACGCAAAAATGATGCGCGTTTTAGATATACATGAAGCGGAAATAGTTTGACTTGTTCACACACTGATATTTTATATGAAGAAATTATGCATTCAACATCGGTTAATTGTGTTTTTGATCCAATTATCAATAATTTTATTTAGCTAACAGCTTACATATCATATACCCGTTTAAAAAATAAAACGACTTAGAATTTTTTGACGAACACAAAAAGGGAAAAAAGAAAAAAAAAATTCCAATGCGCGGAAAGGGGGGATGTTTTGACAATAAAAAAAATCCCTGAAAGGGGGTGCAGGTGTAAGACACTTCTCTTGAACAAGCCGCTAAATAGACTCTTCTTACCAATTTACAGGGGTCCGTGTTTCTTGTGTGCATGTGTGGGGGAGTGTTTTCAAGGAAATCTATCGGTAATTTTATTATATAGATCTAATAACTCTGAAATTGAATAACTCCGGTGTAAAGACGAATAATGACCCCCATAGAATAATGACCAGGGGGTCATATTTCAACGACAAAAAATGACCCCCCAGCCGTAGAAAAAATTAATTTTTTGTAGAAAAAGAGACCTACACATGTAGGGGTCATTATTTTATGTGTGGGTCGTATAAAAAAATGACCCCCATTGAAAAATGACCCCCTTTACAACAGAGTGCATGATACAAAATTTATAACGGGTGATGGATGCCAAGGTTTGAACCTCAATGGTTGATATTCACCTTTATGCCCTTTTTGACCAACACTGGACCACACGCGCGATTAAAATGCAATAAAACCGCATTACATTTACCTGCATATTTCTGTCTTTTAGGCCTATTGTGTTCTCAGCACATATTGAAAATCGCAAAATGGCTACTATTGGTTATAACTGTTAACGTAATTTCCCTTTATGACTGTCTTCCATTTGTTTCATATTTGGATATTTGACTGATTATAGACATTCATAGCTAAATAACAGACAAGCGGGATGTTCTGGCTTTTCATTGGTAAACATGTCTCCCAAAGTATTCAGCATGCTCTGAGTAGGATCAACTTTTTTTTTAAAAATGAAGGAAAAAAAAAAAGAATGAGTTAAGTTTCAGAAATAAATACGGAAAGTTATGCAATGTAATATATATGTATATTTTGAATGACATAAAAGTCGTGCAAATGAGGTAGAATGTATCGAAAATGACGTAATAACTCGTGCAAACGACATACTGTGGATATATATATTTCTTAATGAAAAAATGGTGAAGATAACGATCAGTGATGATTTTAAAATATCCACAAGCAGTACAATTTTGTTAAAAGGGCATAAAAAGGACCCCGAAAATTGCAGAGGTGGAATCAAGTGCCTAGCAAGAGTAAGCATCTCCTGTTGTCCCGTCACACCCGCCGTGAGCGCTATGAATAAATCAGGTAAACGGGGCATTCCGTTGTCGAATTTAGTATAAAAACAAGGGCCAAACAATTGACCCAATTATAGGTTATATTTGTTGACAGGGTCATTGATACTACGAAATGCTGAATTTAAACGAGGTTGTTGAAACCCCTGTAACATCAACTTACATGTATCTGTCAGTAGCCTGCCTCGATTTAAAAATTAATCGTGCTCTTGGGTATCGAATAAGTTGATAGACGTAAACATTATTATATATGCAAATGATTGCAGAATATTACTTCATAAATAAGGAAATTTGACAATAGAAAAGGGTAAAGTCATCCCGTTTGTCAGACAATTTAGTTGTTAGTTGGTCCTCATCGTCTATAGTCAGTAGAACGTCCAAATATGAAGCAGACGTGACAAACATAAGAAGGACATAAAATTTCTGCATGTCTGAAATATATACAATCTTATAATGTGCATTCAATTTTATGTATAAACAGTGGTCTACTCTATGGGAATTTCTTTTCAAGTATATAGAAGTAATACATGGAGAATCCCAGTATAATGTACATTCAAGTCTGTTAACATGGTCGTCTGAGAATAGGATACATACATGTAAGAGGAATATTCTTAATCCACTTTAAAACAGTGATAAATTTGTCAAATCAATATGGAAACATTTTTAATACAGTGTATATTGAAGTAGATTAATGTTTTTTGAATTTAAAGACAGACTATTTTATTGACCTTCAAGGTGGATACATGTATAAGGATTTATTTTTCCTACATTGAACTAAAAATAGATTGAAAACAATTCTGAAAAGTTATTTCACCTGCATCTGAATTCTACTCAAGTGAACATAATATTCGAGCACAAAGAATCGGAGAAGAGGGAGGTATTGTTCCCCCTTTTCTGAATGTAAATTTTATCAATTTCTAATTTGAAAATGTTCATTGAAAGTTTTGTAACCACCCCCTCTTTCTCATAAAGTATAGTTAAAAAAATCTCTCCTACTTGAGTGAACAAGATGAACTTAACATTCAGGCACATAGAATCAGGGATGGGGTGTCCACCCCCTTCCATTTCCATGAACGTATTTTTTTTTTTCTCGCTTGAAAATGGTCATTGCATGTCTGCTTGTCCTGCTCCTAACTTTTTGATACAGTAGAGTAAAAGAAAATCCCACTTACATCAATAAACTTTTTGAGGGGTTCATCAAAGATATTTTTAACTAAAAGTATTTTTTGCCTCTTATAATGCGCCATTTCCCCTTTCGATGCTATGCCTGACATTTATTTTTTCTACATTGCACCAAAACTAGATTTCAAATGCAAAATTAATACTGGTTATGCTTAAGTTAACTCCTATTCTTTCACTGTGTTTGGTTAGGACTTAAGCAAATGTAAACAAGAAACTTGACATGTCTGCTTAATCAGTTTGTATCAAGTTAATCGTTGAATCATACATATATAATAAAACAATTATTGCTGTTTTTTCTGTCAGGACGATCAGTGATTTTCCACCATCGAAAAATAATGCTCTCCTCGCCCTTTGGACTCTAACTCCACTAGATTCTGAATCATTGAATTGACCTTAAAAACAGCAATGATTGTATAGTGTAATGAAATCAATATATCATCGATTTATTCCCAATGAAGCTCAAGTGAGCATTTTGGCCGAAAAGAATCTTGATTTATTATTTTTATTTTGCCCCCTAAAAGTTTTAACTTTAATCCGCTTTAATACACAAGGGGTCATTATTCTACGGGGGTCATTTTTCTTCACGTGGGTTATGCATGTTTTTAGGGTGATGACACTTTTTCTACGGGCAAAAGGGTCATTTTTCGACGTCGAATAATGACCGGGGGTCATTTTCGCCGTTGAATAATGACCGGAGGTCATTATTCGACGTCGAAAAATGACCCCCGGTCATTATTCTATGGGGGTCATTATTCGTCTTTACACCGGAACACCCCCTCCTCTCCCTTATAGATCTGCGCATACGTATATGCATCATTTTATATCTAAAGAAAAGTGTCCGACCCAATGTCAAATGTGTCCGAAATTCTATTACATCTGAATGCATTTTGAGGTACAATACCGTGGTGATCCAAATAAACACATAGGATATATAAGATCGCAATGCCTTTCCAATACATATTTTGGACCCTCATTTACTATTAGATGGTTTGCCTACACGTACCGGCTTTCTAAATCATATCTAGGGTGATCAGACATAGCATGGATCGGACAGCTTTAACAAATTAAATCATTAAGGTAAAAAAAAATTAGATTCAAAGGATTATTAGTTTAGAGGGGAATTCCTGCGGAAATGATGTAAAAATGTTACTTAAGGGGGTGACAATTAAACAGAAAGAATAAAGCTTTTGAAATATGAATAGTCCAGGACATACTTTATTTGTCAATCTATATTATATACTACCTATTTTAATACTACAATAAACGTGAAATTGGGACAATTATTTTGTTAGAAAAGGCCCTTCACTAAAGACTGGTAGATTAGCTGGTTTAGCTTCAATTAATAAAATAAAATGTGGCAAGGTGGTAATTTTGACGGAATCGAGGAGTAGGAGGAGAAGAGCAGCGATGAAAAAGTTTATTTAATCTAATAAAAAAGTAGAGGAAGGTCTCCAAACATAATTTGACCCTGCCCCTTTCCCGGGTACTACTCTTCTGAATGTGCATCTTTTCTTTGTGCGATTTTAAATGATGATATTTTTATAAACACATGAAACACATATTGGAGACGAGAAACAATCATTTACTGATATAAATACCTCTAACTGTTCAACAACATAACAAAGAATAACATACGCACTGTTTCTTATGCAGTACATTCTCATGTATGCGTTTCGAAATTAAAATGCATGTGTTACGCTGTTCCGCTACGATAGCCCCCCCCCCCCCCGACCAAAAAAAAAACACACACACAAATGGAAGCGATAGTACATAATAAATAAAATAAAAAAAATAACATGATTCTGCTTTTAGGGCAAGATACATGTCTGATAGGAAAAAAAACTAAATTCAAATACGTGTTTTTAGGGGAGGGGGTCAAGATTTTTTGTTGTCTAACATCGATAATTATTGTATATGAAACTTTATGTAAATATTTATATGAATCAACAATTATAAGACATACCATTTATTTACAGTTTATAAATAATAGTACGTTATAATTAAATTTCACTCAACATTCATCATATTTACTTTTGAAAGGGAGGTCCTGTTGAAAACTATGTGAATTGGGTTTTATGTTAGAAACACAGGCACTTGTTTCGGTAATAAATTTTTGACCTATAGTATAATATAATAGCACTTGTTTCGGTAATAATAACTTGTTTTTGGTATGTGCTAATCCCGGGAAGAGATTTTGATTGGCTAAAAATCTGCTTCTAAAATTACATCGGATAAACATCGTAATGTTTTCAGGGAAACAAATTCTTTTTATTCACTGCAATATTTAAACACTGGAATTGAATTATTAAAACCACTCATTTTTTAACTTTTTTCTCTGTCCAGGATTAGCACATACCATTTCATTGGTTAAATCGACTTTTCCACTCGGCGAGCAGAGATTTGACGCTGTTTACAGAGATAAAAGAAAATAAAGACAAACATGTTATATATGGTTGTGTAGATAAATTATCGTAGAAGACATAGGTATAAACAGTTTGCCAGTGCGTTTCCTCTGAAAGTGTAAATGAGTGCGATTCTGGGGAAGGGGGGTACTCCATGTAATTCGGAGTTGGATACCTTGCGTTATTATTATACTATGGGTCAAAAATTTATGCCCCAACGTACTCTTATTGAGTGAAACTTTTGTTTCCCCAAAATAAATCAATCCGTAGAGAGTACATGCAATGCCATAGACGATGGTAGAAGCTTTAGAAGTCGAATTTTTACCAATTTTAGTAAAAAAAAAATTGTCCCGTAAGACTGCTATTAAGGGTCCTCCACACACCCAACTTATATCCTCATATTTCTGAGCATTACTTTTAACAAGCATATCAACCTTTAAAAACTGGCCTAGAATTGAAATATAATTTATACTGATTTTTAAAAAAATAATTTCATAAGTTTTAAGATTTTTTCCCCACGAAGTTTTGATAAGTAGCACAACAAATTTTGTGTTTTCCTGGAATATATTATTAAGCCCAGAAAACAACTACAAAAACTTGATTTTATCAGTGAACATATTTTTTAAAAAAATTAATAAAAGTTATAAAAAATAAATATAACTCATTTACTCTAAAATACATTGAGAAAAAAATTATGGAAGACTCCTGATAGCATAGAAAAAACATTAATGAAATAAATTACAACAAAAAATTGAATTAAAATCAAATTAATTGATTTAGAAAAAATATTTTCAAAATCTGTGGTATCAAAGTTCCGTTTTAGAGTTATCTTTCCTGTTACCCAGGACTCAAAAACTTTGGCAAGTCTCCGCATTCGTCATCATACATGTACTCAGTAGGACAAACACCACCAAATGTTTTCCCATAGACTTCCATACAAAGCTGAGCTCCTGTCACTGATTCATATATTCAATTTTGGGCAAATGACTTTCTTGCCGTGGAAGTTCGAGATCTTGCAAAACAAAACATGCCAGAAAAAATATACCGTGCCGTTGCACTTTTACTTTCAAATTCCATTTGTTTACAACTAGGTGCGTTCAGCACCAAATGAAAATCTCTAACCAAAGTGCACCCCTCCCTTCAAATTTTTACCTGTAACTCCTATATATCTCAAAGAAGCCTAAGTCTTGATATGAGATTTTTACCACCTTTATTTCACTTGTCAAATACATAACAAGTCTTTTCTCTTAATGACCAATCATGTGCCGTGTAGCATTTTCTTCTCCGCACAACTTTGGGTGTCCAAAATGTCTGCGCCCATGTATAAGGTTATGTAGGTGTTTTTCCTATAGAGATATAGAAAACACTTGTAAAAAGTGGTCAATTTAGTACATTTAGAACACATATCCATTGGTTATCTCACCTCATGAATATAGGGACTGACAGTCCTAGCTGAAGTACACCACTGGCTATTACATTTCACACCCCAGTCAATCAGACCTATACCTGTGAAATAGAAAAAATGTCTATAAATTGAAGCATTTTTCCACTTTTCTTCCAAAATTTTGAAATAAAATGATTAATCTAGCATATGTTTTGCTTGTTTTTCTTATTATCTCTCATAATCTCCAAAAATAGATCATGTTAATCAATAAGGGTATCAGGTACCCGGTATAAATGAAAAATGAAAAAAATCAGCAGGTTTTTGTAAGAAAATGCTCAGTTATGGATAGAGGAAAAGCTAATGTAGGTTAAATAATCAATGAAAAGAAAGAGAATTATGTTTGATTTAAAAGAACATCAGATTTAAAAAGAATTATATCAGGAATGGGTTGCTGGCATCAGAGAATCAAATACACCCTCACTGAAAATTTTGTAATTCTGAAGGGGGTGGCCTACATTTTAGCCATTGTTATAGGAAATTCCATGTAATAAATGTTAAATATGTATATTCTCATGAAAGGCAAATATATTTATTTGCATATCATTTCTAATTATTGACATAATTATTAAATTGATTAACTGCCAAGGGCAGATAAATCATGTTGTCTGTCTGAATACAGGGCTCCATTGTAAGCAAAATACTTAAATAACTGCAGTTCTGAGGAAGTTTATATTCTAATAATCTTTAAAAAGTTCTAAATAACTTAAATATTAAGAGATTAACTAGATTTGCTAAGAAAACCATACCTGGGAACTCTTAATGAATGCAAAGTGTTCATCCTGGGAGTGTCCATATGTTGTTCATTGTAAGAGGGGAGGGTTCATTAAACTTCTCCTTCTTGATGATGCATAGCTGAAACACATTTTATTTTATTAAAACATACTGATACATGCATGTAGTAGTTTATATTATAATCAATTATTATTTACACCATCTTTTGAATTTTTTATAAGCATTTGTTATGTAATAGCTTAAAAAAATAATGTTTTAATAGAATTTACTCAGATAATTATTAAAAAAAATGCTTAAGAAATTTTAAATAAAATTACTGCAGATAAGAATTAGTCTTGTTATTCAAATATACTACATTAAAATTCTTTTCCTTCATTTTTTAGTATCATAAGAGCACAAATATACCCCCCCCCTTTTCTACAGCATATCAAGATGGGATCTGACAAGGGGGAGGGATATTTAGAAACACATTTCACCAATTTTTTCACCTATAATTTTGCACATTTGTTGCATTTTCAATGTATTTTCTTTTGCAATATATTGTACAGCAATTTTAATAAAATATCCTACTAGTAACCTCTCAGTTACACCAAAAGCACAACTTTTATTTTAAACCAGCACTAATGAGATGACTGAAATCTGCTTTGCAGCTGGATTAGGCCCCTCATGTCAAAACAAAGTAACCTATTTAGTTAACAAAACAGTCAAATATTGTTAAGAATTATTCCATTAACTCTGATTAACACAAATTTGAAAGATGTTTAGTCAATCTATGCAAATGTCTACACTCATAAAACACATGGATTTAAATGAATTTCTCAAGCTGCGAGGGGGATATTCATCTATTTTGTGTATTAATGATGCCAATAAATATCAATATTGTATTATTTACAACATTCCCAGTAAATTTCAGCATAAATATTCATTAAAAATTATTTACATGTACATTCATTGCAAATGTGATAGCTAGGGGGCAAAATTTTGGCAGTTTTGCACCATGTGGAGTCCCCATTGGGGGCCTCAGTTTACCCAAACCCTCTAATTTCTACACAGGTAGTAAATATTAACCAAAGTATAATCCCAATGCCAAAAATATAGGAATTGATTGATTTTCTGGCTGTAATCAATGTTAACCTATGCAATAAATACCTACTCTATAGGACAAACACCACCAAATGTTTTCCCATAGACTTCCATACAAAGCTGAGCTCCTGTCACTGATTCATATATTCAATTTTGGGCAAATGACTTTCTTGCCGTGGAAGTTCGAGATCTTGCAAAACAAAACATGCCAGAAAAAATATACCGTGCCGTTGCACTTTTACTTTCAAATTCCATTTGTTTACAACTAGGTGCGTTCAGCACCAAATGAAAATCTCTAACCAAAGTGCACCCCTCCCTTCAAATTTTTACCTGTAACTCCTATATATCTCAAAGAAGCCTAAGTCTTGATATGAGATTTTTACCACCTTTATTTCACTTGTCAAATACATAACAAGTCTTTTCTCTTAATGACCAATCATGTGCCGTGTAGCATTTTCTTCTCCGCACAACTTTGGGTGTCCAAAATGTCTGCGCCCATGTATAAGGTTATGTAGGTGTTTTTCCAGTAATCGTTATTCACAACTGAACAGGACAGATATAAAATGCACACTTTATCAATATTTATAAACACACAATAAGATAGGCATTATTGAAACGCACAAATCAGTGTGCAATAATATCAACTTTTCAAAACAGTCTGTTACAGACCTTGTTGACGATATCGCAATGGATTTATTAGCCTGAAAGTATAAGTAAACTTAAACGTTTTCGAGTAGATATACCTGTTATTTACGAATCATTATGCTACAAAAACTCAAACGTCTGCTGTTTTTTATTGGAAAAAATCGACATTTTTTCTTCTTTCGGTCACGCCGTGATCATTCAATGTGTTCATTGTGATCAGGGTGTCGCTCTCGGTTGACTACATACTCTTCCTTGACAAAACCTTTATATCAAAAGCGTTTATAAGACTCTCTTACAGGCGGTGCCAGTCAAATCGTCAGTGCACAAACTATATAAAACCGGAAGTAAAAGTATTTTTTCTCCATATACGTCACAAGTCACGGGGTGTGGAGGACCCTTAAACAAAGTGTCTGTGATCAAAATTTCACAGGTTTCGCATTTTTAATAGAACATTTGAAAATGGAACTCATGGGGTCCAAAAAAGAATTGTCAAAAATATCTGTGATTGAAAATTTACAATCTTTAATTTTAATTAAGGTTTGGTTTGTTTTATACCAAAACTATTTATGTTAAATATTATAATTGAATATGTCTGTAAGGGCCTTAACTCTTTCTTGGAAATCTACATAACTGCTCCAACAATCAAGTCTTAACCATATTTTTCACTGAGTGATATACAAAGGACAGAAAGTAATTTTAACTGAAATATTCAATACGAATTCTTAGATCATAGCATTTACACTAATTTTCTTACGAATTATTCTGTTTAATTGATCATTACAGAGGGTTTACTGCTAGTGTGACTGGTCGAAAGGAGATGTTAAATCCTCCTAAGGACCTAATCTTCTCTCTGTTTTTCCAGGTGTTCCTGTATTTGTCCTGTTCACGATTAATATTGTTTAAGGATTTAAGATCACTGTGCGTTATCTTAACCTTTTTTTTTTAATTTAGTGATTTTTTTCCTGGTTTTATGTGATTAGTTGGTGTGTAAATCAAAGACTTGTCAGGTAGGTATAATTTGCAAAACGCACTTGCATGTCATAAAAGTATGCCTACATGAAAGTCTGAATGATTTACACACCAATAATTCACACAAAACTATAAACACATTTATTTCTAATTTTTTCATTTAACATGTTTTACAGCATCAAAGATATACTCAAGGTTTGAATTTTTCGCTACTCTATATTGTACTATTTTATTAGAGTCTCATAGCCTAATTAAGCGCATATATACGATGCATATTCATGAAGATGCCATTCAATTCAATTTCATAGTAAAAAAAAATTAGCAAAAGTGAACATATAATATAACCGAAGGAATCTCAGTTAGTGTAAGTTAAAATTTGTTCAAATCATGGCCACCAGTGGACAGGAAGGGTCACAATAGGTAAGTTTGTACATGGTGAGATGTAGGGAATTTAAAATAAACGCTACGGAATACTCATAATTCTTATGAAGCAAAACACCCCCATCCCCCATCCCCCAAGTGGAGATTATGTGGTCCCTTGGATGCGTTTAGACCAAATGATAAGAGTTTTATATTGAAAAAAGAAACCTATTTAAAGTATCGGGGATTTAGTAAACCAAAATAATATTCGAATTCGCAATTTAGCTTTGCCCCAACTATGAACTCTAAGTAGTGTTCAGTAAAATCGATGATCATTTTTTATGAAGGAAGTATATATGGTATAGGAAAACCTTCCCCCTAATCATACTAATCATGTTGACATTGAAACTTATCAATGTTGTATAGATTCAAGTATGGTTAAGTCACAAGCCGCTCAGGTAATGATGGGGTCACAATATAGGGTCTTTTTTCATTGCATAAAAGAACAAAACATTTATATAATAGTGTTATTATTTGGATGTACTATGCCGAAATAGTATTCAGGGTTTGACACATGGTGCACGAGCCGGAGGCGAGTGCACTATGTGTCAAACCCTGACTACTATTTCGGCATAGTACATCCAAATAATAACACTATTATAATTATTATGCTGACTGTTGTTTGTATACGACAATTTAATTAAATTCTCAATCCCAAACCTGTTTGCAGACGTTAAATCTAAATGAAAATTTTCTTGAACATTCTTTAATCAAGCGTTATATCAAAAAGCGTTTTATTGACTCCGAAGAACCAGTTCATGTTACGTTGCAATTTTGGTTACTGATAAATTCGATTATTTGTTAGAGAATTTATCTTTAAGATCCTTATCAATAATATCAGTCTTTTAGAAATTATATTCATTTATTTCTTGTTTTGTGACAAATGTATAAAAACTACGTTTATATACTTGAAAATACATTCCGTAAAGTAGCGGTGTTTGTGGCGTAATCGGTAACGCGTTGGACTGACGTTCTCCAGATCGTGAGTTCGATCCCCAGCGTGGGTGCTAATTACATTTTCTCTAGAAAAGACAGCCGTGCACTATTTCGGCATAGTATGCTTACGCTATATAAATCCTTAGAACACTATGCGAAAATAGTTGGGTATTGATTATATAGAGACAAACTGACAGGAAGCATAATAGTTTTCTGATGAAGAACAGCAGGAACAATATGAATCAGGAATCAAGATTTTGAATCATGAGTCTCTCAATTTTCAACTTAATGGATTTATTTTAAAGGTACATTTTTGTCAAGTGAGATTAAATGTTACATAGTGAATGCTTGTGTTGCTAATTCCTTGATGGTATTTTTAAACATTATTCTCAAATTTGTATTCTTTTTATGAATTATCATATGATTTAAAATACACAATTATTATTACAGATTGCAAGTGATATTAAAGATAAGGCATAGGGCATAAATTTCAAGTGATTCGAATTTGATGTATTTTATTTATGTATAGTTTTATAATGAGAAAGGTGAAGATAACGAACAGTGGTCAATCTCAAAAATCTATAAACAGTACAAATATCTGAAAAGGGCATAAAACACCGACCACTGGGAATTCCAGAGGTGAAATCAGATGCCTAGGAGAAGTAAGCATCCCGGTCTCACCCACACGTGATCCCTATGTATAGATCAGGTAGACCAAACATTCTGTAGTCAATTTCAGTTAAAAAAAGAAAAAAAGTCTAACAAATGGTTTAGAACATGTCAGCCAACATACGACCTAATGACAGGTAATATATGATAACAAGGTCATTATAACGACCATAGAGTTTACGAAATGCTGACTTTAATGGAGATTGTTGAAATCCATGTTACATCAACTTATCTGTTAGAAGCCTGTCCAGGTTTAAAAATTGATCGTACTCAGAGCATGCTCGTAAATATCGAATAAGTTGTGAGATGTAAACATATGCAGGTGAAAGTGGGATATTACAAAATAAGGAAAGTTGGCGATGGTAAAACTGAGGTCATCGAATTTGTTTTTTAATCGCTTTACCTTCTTATATTTTCAGATTTATCTGTAGGTGCCTTTTTCTGGTAACTAATTCCTTTGAATTTCAATGTATAAAACCTTACATATGTTTTAAAATTAAATGCAATACATGTACATTTATTTATATAAGGGCGTAAGTTTTTTTTTCTGAGGAAACATCTTTCTTTTGAACACAATACTCTCAGATGAAGTCTTTCATCTCATTGGGAGGTGAATTTTCCTACAACATGTATTATTATCAAAATTACTTTAAAAAAAATTCAAGCTTTAATTTCATTTTCAGCTAAAATTTTAATTAAGTTCTCCTAACTTACTAATTTGGAACAGAAACCAACGACTTTGCATGGCAAATTCTATTAGGTTCAAATAATTTCATGTGAACTAGTTGTGCAATTTAATTTACATACGTCAACCGAGATTTGAATGTTAACTTTTTGAAGTTCAAAAAGGCATTTAGCCAAGTTGTTAATAAATTTCCCATTTTATTAAAATTGTTATATTGATGTTGGTCTTACTCTCTGTTTTTAAAGCAATTTTACAAACTTTAGATTTCAGAATATCGCAGAAGGAATGGAAGGCATATCGGAACCACCAAAAGATCAAAGGAATAGCTCAGATAAAGGAGACACCGTGTGTATTATTAATTTTATGTCATGTGAAACACTTTAAAAAATATATTTGAAATCTGACTGGCAAATACTCAAACGGCTACATCGGCGTTGTATTCCTATCAAATACTTTGGAAAATAAGTTGTAGATCTATTATATAAAAGTTTTACCTAAATAAATGAAGCTGTTATGGAACGGAAGGGGTGGGACTGTTTAGGGAACATCTGTAATGACTGAAGGATTGTAACACTTAAATACCACACAAATTAATCGCAAAATCAAAACTTGATAAATACGTACAGAACACCTCTCTCCATGAATAATTCCTTTGGTGATAGCATAAACTTGCATAAAGAATCAGATGAAATATTTTTAAGTGCATCACATTTGTTGAAGCATCTAAACGATTGCGGTCCGTACCCGGGAATTAAAGCTAATAAAAATTAGATAAATAAGGATATATTAGCATAGTTGAAATGATTTCAAAATTTCAAAATTACAATGTATTTTGTAACGTTTTGCCTTATCATAAAACATTTTGTTTTCAAGTTTTCATAAATATTGTTAGATTACAAGAAATTATGTGATTGAAAATTATACATGATACACTAAGATGAAAAAATAAAACAATTGAAAATGATTACGGGAAATTCGATGATACCAAGCTTTTTTTAAAATGAGGAATATTAAATTTACTTAATATTAGGATATTTACGAAAACACTGCAGACAGCAAAAATGTTAAGGAAAACATTGCTGAAGAAGGGAAATGTAATATAGAATCGAGAAAAAGCATTGAAGACCAAGAAAAAAGCATTACAGAGCAAAAGAAAAGTATAAAAGACCTAGAGAAAATCATAAAAGACCAAGAAAGAAACATTTCACAACAAGAGGAAATAACTGAACAGCTACAGCAAAGTATTAAACAACATGAGGAAAATATTAAGGAACAGAAGACATTAATGGAACCTCGGTGGAATATCATAGAAAATGAAAAGGAAAGCACAAAAGAAAAAGAAATCGACACTAAAAAGAAAAGCACGAAGTCTGGTGATGGCGAGAATGAGATGGAGATCAGAAACAAGGAAGAGAAACGCATTGAGGAAGAAAAGAAAGTCATCGAGAAGCATGAGAAAATTATAGGAGAGCAGAAAAGATGTGTTAAAGAGCTAGAGGAAAGCATCCAAAAGCAAAAGGAATCCATTGAAGAGATCAAAATATACATTGCAGTACAAGGGGAAAATATTAAAGAGCAAGAACAAAATGAAATTATCGAAAAGCAGAAGAGATTGCTTGAAAATCTGGATAAAGTAATTGAAGAACGGAATAAAATCATTGAAGAGCTGAATAGGTTTCGTGAAGATCTAATGAAAGTGATTAAAGAACAGAATACAAAAATTGATGAGCTAAAGAAAATCATACTAGAGCAAGGAGATGTAAGTCTTATCACTTCAATGTTTAATATGATAATATGACTTTATTTACTTTCCCTTAATACAAACGTAAAATATATTCTGAAAGGGGTAGCATGCTTTAACTAAGTTTACTTTTTATAAAGGTTGACATGATAGCAAATGCCGCTTTAATGATTGTACAAGGAATACAGATGGTACACTGTAAAAAATGTGCTTAGGAAATAAACACTTCTATTACGTGTTTAGATCTAAACGTGTTTGATATTGTGTTTAACAACAAAACACTTATGTCTAAATGTATTTCATATCTATACGCGTTTAGATATTGAACATGTTTTTGTTTTAAATTCGGTAAAGTGCAGAGTTATCTTCCCGGAAATGATACATATTTGAACGTTAATAAGCGCGGTTGTCGAAACAAAGAAAATAACAACAAAACAGTAAACGATGTTTTCAAGAAAGCTAATGAGAACTTGAGTGCCAACCACCGCAGAAATAGTGAAAAACATGTGAAAGGCTAATTGTTATTGTTGCAGGGTATGTATACTTTTGTTTTTATATTAAATAAACATGATGAGCAAAGTAAATAACGTTGCATTTTATATCAAGGATGTCTTTCGGTGTTATATCATGTATTCATTAACATGAATAATGAGAGTAAATATTGCATCTATAGTTGCAATAATATTTATTTAAACATTTTTATTATATGCTTAGTAATTAATGTAAAACTTCAGCATGTTCAGTGAGGACATACTTTTACTTAAATGCAACGTACGTCCTTTCTTACAGGTTAACTTATTTGGATAGCCGAGAGAAAGAACAAAATTCATTTCTGATAATGGATGTGAGTTATACTGCCGTAGAAAATACCTTCAAGATTATCCAGATACTCTGCTGCTTTGTTTACAACACGACGGATTTGAAATAGTGATCCGTATTGCATCACACTGCAAGAAGCACACCATAGCTGGAGTCTTTTACATGTACATGTATATTTACTTTGTATTGTGCTACTGGTACAAAATGCAGACAATTCAACAACTTGGATGTTACTAACTCTTTAGATGCCAGTTAGTTTTATATGTCAAATTTTCTAAAAGACTTTGTAACAAACAATGGAAACCATTCACAAGTAAAAGGAATTCCACAGAACAATGATTCCGTGACTGCGTGAGAACACTTTACTGTGTGTTAGGCCTTTTTTTTTTTATCATTTTAATATGATGTTTAAAAGTAAATAAAACTTAAAACGGACACACCTGTTATATTTTTGGTTTTTTTGCAGATCCTTGTTTAATACATTGAAGTGTTTAGCTTCTAAACGCGAATCTAAGTGTTTAGAATTGTTTAAACTCTAAACATGTATGTATTTAGGTTTAAAACACTTTCCATTACGCGTATTGAAATTCAACATGTATAAAATTTAAACGCATTAAAAAAAGTGTGACAAGAATGTGCTTAGAAATGTGTCTATCATCTAAACACATTTTTTACAGTGTAAATATCTAATTTATATTTTTTTAAAAGCTGTAATTGCAGTTTTAAAATAAAACATGATTCTGGAAGATTTTTTGCAAAAGTTTTTTTTTATTGCAACTCTTTTATTTATTTTTTTTTCATTGATAAATAATTTTAATTTTATATACATGGAATACAACTTTCTTCATTTTTGTTTGCTTAAAAATCTCTTTTGTACGAGAATCTTCGTAGATCAATGATTTAGAGGTTCAAAGCAAATCCATCTTATATTTGAGCAAGCCTCCCTTTGTTATATCCGGTAGCTATTTCACCGTATTAGTAGTTCTGAAAAAATATTATTTCACTCCACTCAAGTTTGCTATGAAAATTTACATTTTATACAGAGCCATATGCGAATTATGTAAAATCTACATTCATTTAAATTACAATTAAAAAAAAGAACCCTAATACTAATGAATAACGTCAGTTACAATGAAATAAGTGCCGTCTCGGTAGATCAGTATGTAGAGCGCTCGCTCCATGATCGGAAGGTCTCGTGTTTGAATCACGGCCGCGACTGGCCTAAGTCGATAAAAATAGGTAGCAACGGTTCCTTCGCCAAGCGCTCGGCACTTTGAAGTGAAAGTTGCGGGTCCTTTCGATGAGACCTTGAAAAGCGAGGCCCCGTGTCACGGTAGGCGTTGGCACAATAAAGAACCCTCACTGCTCAATGGCCCTGAGTGCCGAGTAAGGGTCTAAATTTGAAGCTCTTCGCCGGTATATGATGAAATCTCTATATGAGTGAAAAATTCTCTAACGGGACGTAAAACAACATACAATCAATAAATCAATGAAATAAATCGACTTCATTTCCTGTTATAAAAAAATTATTGTGTCTTCTTTTTTTTTTTTAGGTTATTGCTGCTTTTTTGGTTTCCTGGAGTGATTTGATTAAGAGAAGCAAACCTTGTGAAAGAGGGGAAGCATTGAAGATGCTTGATGTCAATTATTCGTGCCAATACGAGGAAGATAAAAGGAAATTGGAAAGTATTTTGCGAATTGGAATATCATCTTTAGCTTTGGACTCCTTCTTTTTGAGTGGTTGTTTGATATTTTGCTTGACACTTCCAGTACTCAGAAGAAAGGGATTAATGACATTGTATTCTCTTGTAAGAGTGTTTTTAAGTTATAATAATATTATACGTATGTCTTGTAAAATCAATATCTAAATCTTTATAATATACCGTGGTCTAACATTCTGTATCCTTTTATTTTCTTTTTATATTTTTTTTGATTTATTTATAGTTTGCTGTTGTAGCTGTTGTGTTCTGTGGTCTACTTTTGAACGAGTACCTCGTTATTTCAAGAATCAAAGCAGTTCAAAAAACTACGGTACATCCATGATAACATTTCTATACATGTATCGAAATTCAATTTAAGCCCAGCTTACAATCGATCAAAAATACATACACGTACGGTTTGTCATCATGCTTCTGTCGTTTTCTTTTTACTTTCAGGATTATCATAAATTAAGGAAGGATATGTTAGAATCGCTTCAACAAAATTACAGATCTGATATTCTCAACAGCAGTGATGTTATATCAAACAGTTGGAACTCCTTCTTTATTAAGGTAAAACACTGCAAAGGAGGAGTATGTCATCTTGTGAAAGACAAAGGTTTGAAGGATCATTAAATGTTTTAAAAAAGACGTATCTTAGAAATTAGTATCTCTTTGTTCTCATTATAATAAGAACAATGTTGATTTTGATCGAGAATAATCAAAGGTAAGTATTGGCGTGGAAAGCAGATACATGTAGGCAAGTGATTTTTTTTTGTACAATCAGGTAATCAACATGGTCAATCTTATCCACTTTTTAAAAAAAAATCATTCAAATATATATTTTAAAAAATGACTCTTGGTGATCCTTAACATTTTAAATCCATTCATTTTTAATCAACGACTTGCATTGTCTGTATGAAATTAATTCTAGTACGACTGTTGTGCTGTAAAGCAAGTAACGAGCACAACAAATGACTTTGATACGACCCCCTGGTGTACAACATCCGGATCTTGTCAACAGACGAATTCACAGATTCCAAAAACCTGTTGTAGAGATGTCACTGAAGATGACTACATGAATGCACCTGATAGTTGTCATGCCACCGTCACTGCCGGAACTTATAAGGAGGTAAATAGAACATCTTTGTGATCTAAAGGAGATTTTTTTGTCCTCTCTCTATTACATAGAGTTAATAAACATTGTACTGTTTTAATAAGATATTCTCTATGTAATCTTTATATTGATATTAATTTTATTTTTAATGTAGCCCCTTTATCATGTCTCAATCTTTGAAATTATTTTCGCACATAAATTAGTTAAACAAACATTTCTACAAAATGTCCGATTATTGACCTCGTGATCTTAACTGTGACCTTTGTCCTGTGTTTATAATTGAGTATTACTCAATGTCGACATACATGTTCTTTTTTCACTCTTATGCAGTGTTATGAGGGTAAATAAACAGGTTAAAAATGTACTTCCACATTTTTTTTTCATAATTTCAAGATAAAATATTCCTTTTATTGAAATGATAAAAAAAGCCTTAAATGTTTTCTCTTTGAGAAAAAAGACTGTAAAGTTGATACATGATACCCTTTCTTAACCCCAGATGAATCAATAATGAATTGAGGAGGCAATTTTCCTGGTCGCATTGGGTCACCAATATTGTCATCGTAATCAAATATATAACTGAAAATTTCTTGTATACTGGTAAAATATCGCCTCAATTAAAGAACTATGTTCACTTGAAACATCGAAACCGTTAGCATTCAAATAGTTTTTTTTTAAGCCCCTACCCTCATCTTCTTTATCTCTGATACCGCAATTCATGAGATCATCAAATTAAATCATTAGAAAACTTTCTTTCAAACTACCTATAGAAACATTACATTCTGTTTCTTCGTTAAAATATTTTTTGGAGATTGATCATATTGCTTATATCAAAAGTACATCTCTTATAGATGCATTCAAATTTTCTAATAATTCGAAGAATGAAAGTTGGAATTTTTTTTTAGATATTATTTCTGAAAATGTTTACACTTTAATCAATCCATTGTTCTTGTATTTTAACTTATGTTCTTTTCGATTCAGATTACTTAATATCGGTCCACATGTGTCGATTATACATGTTTATACATATTGCTACATTAAACTTTCTTTCTTGCACATCTTCAGTCCCCGATAAGCCATGATTTGTTACAATTCCTATCCCATCCAAACGCGGTGAAAGAAAACATCACAAATCGCTTGATAAAATGTTCATTCTTTTATTACATAAGCATTGTCATCGATAGGATCATGAAGCCTTTAAAAATTGCATACTTGATATAAAGCACTTACTATAGTATAAATAGAGATAGAAGCAAGGATAACAGCAGAACCTTTGATACCTTTGATATAAGTGCAGCACAACAATTGCCGTCAAAGTCAAAGGACACGACTTGTAAAATCACTTAATCATCAAATGTGCCAATCAAAGTTCACAGTAATCACAAATCAAAGCACAAAGTTTCCAATCACAGACATTGGTAAAGCCCCTAACCCTGGAAGGTTCAAAGATGAAATAAAGTTATCCATTAGTATATTTTAATGGAATGTTTATTTATACATTTTAAACGGTTACTGGTATATAACTCCATAGGTTATATACTTTAGCTACTGTAATGCTTGTTCACGGTATAATTGTCCTTTCAAAAGTGAAATGGAAATGTTTAAGGACCTCCGCCACACTTTGGCTGGGGTAGGAGGAGCATGCATACTTCATTTGAGCCAAGACTCTTGGGATGTGTAGGAAGTATGACAACAAAAATGAAAGAAACATTTTTCATGAGAAAACAGTGGTTTTTGAAAATACTAGAACTTAATGTGTAATGGAAATTTTACTTTATGGTTGAGAACGATACACATAAAAATGTGTAGATGATTGTGTAAATAAATAATATTTTTTTAATTTAGAGCTGTTTCATCCGAATAAAATCATTAAGTGATGATGGCATGCAAGAATGTGAACTCGATGCCCTATGTACCTATGTTTTTACACTGGGGATAAGTAAGGTAATAAATTTCCATCTGAAATTCAAATTACCATGATAAATGTCTTTTTTTTTCTCAAAAGATACTTTTATAAATTATTGTACTTTTTCTTTTTAGCTTGCTGCATTTGTCCTTAGTATTGTGACAGTTTTGATACGCTTTGATGGCAAGAAAAGAAAAAAAAATCACTTACAGACATATACCGAAAACAAGATGTCGATTGGAAAAATAGTTTCAAACGGTTAAGTTAGAAACATATAAAATATGCCTACATTATTAAACGTATCATGTTTGAACTGGAATTTCAAAACAATTTTTGGATGGTAATATTTAAAATTAAGCGGAAAACAATTGAAAAGCAATCAAATACAATAAATTCAGATGTATTTCATATTTGCAATAGCATGTTAGGTATAATAACTACATTTTACAATATGTTTTAAATTTGACTGTGATAAGGCCGTATTTACAGTTTTGTGACGAAAATTTTATTCAAAGCATATTGAATTCATGGTGGTAAATGGTCAGGAAAGGAATCAGCAAATGCATACATTTTTTTTAAATAAATGCTTTTTTCACCTGTATGTAAATCAGTAAGATTTAGAATAAATATTTTTTGCAATTGGAATGCATATGCTTTTACTAGTATATTAATGAGGAAGGGAATTATATTGCAATCATATCATAATTAATTAACTTTTAATAGTAAGCTTATTAGTGAAAGTATAAAAAAGTTTAATCAGCCAGGATGGATACTAATTTTGTAACAATTACAGTGACTTGATTAATGGAATGGGGATCTTAAATCTATGAACTATAATTATCTTTATTGAGCAAACTTGAATTTGATGTTTGTGCAATGAACTATAATGTGGCATATTGTAGTAGATTGGTCAGAATATATGAAATGTTTAGAGATAACGAACAGTATTCAAGCTCAAATGTCCATTAAACATTACAAAATAGGAGCAGAGACCGATCAAATCCTTCGATACTAATGTATTACAGATAGAAAATGGGTCTTTACCTCACAAATTTTGGCTGATGTATAGTAGTGTCTCCTTCATTAGAATCATTAGTATAGCATCTTAGGTAATAAGAAAACCCTAAATAAACGTCTTGAATGAAAATTTGAGAGGAAAGTATAACTAATAAAGTGTTTAGAAATATGTCAATACGATATATCCTAGTGAGCTTGAAATAAAAGATACCACGGAGTCTGATACATTTGTTGCATATTTGGATATTTTAAAAGAAAAATAAAACTTTAATGGTAATCTAACAACAAATTTTTATGATAAACGTGATGACTTTAACATATCAATCGTCAACTTCCCTTACTTATGCAGCAATATATCCTTATCACCTGCATATGGGGCTTATATCTCTCAATTGATTCGATACACAAGAGTATGCTTTACGTATGAACAATTTCTAAATCGAGGTAAGTTATTGACAAACAAGTTGATAAAACAAGAATGTCAAGAGTCTCGTTTAAAGTCATCATTTCGTAAGTTCTATTGTCGAAACAATGACATTGTCAGCAAGTACAGTCTATCATTAAGTCAAATGCTGACATGTTTTTCATAGCAGTTGTTAAACCATTATTTACACACTGAATTGTCAACGGATTTTTCCGTTACTTCCCAATCATGACAAGGAGCTCATGGCGGGTGTGACCGGTCGGCAGGGGATGCTCACTCCTCCATGGATCTGATCCCATCCTGATGTTTTAGAGGTCCGTGTTTGCTCTGCACCTGATTTGTATTGTTTGAATGGATTTTGAGTTTGAATACCGATCGCTATCTCCATATATTTCTTTATAGACTTAATCATTGCTGGGCAATTTTTTAAATAATTAAGTGGTAAACCACCTTAGTTTTCTCTTTGAATTATTAGATTAACGTCTGAAATATTAAAACGTTGTACAAATGTAGTACTTTACAGCCTTATTTCTATATCTTCTAGATTATATATACCACCATATCATTCAATAAACTTCCAGCTTAAAAAAACAAACATATCATTGAAAAGTATTTATTTAGAAAATACCCAAGCTAGATCTTCAATATACTTTGTAAAATAAAAGAAATATTTGTTTTTAAGAAAAGAAATATATTACGAAATCTGTATATTTTGAAAATACTGTTTGAAAATTACTTGACAGCTGGCTTGATTGTGTGATTGTATGTTAAAGAAACAATTTTTGCTTTAGTTGTATAAATAAATACGTTCGAAAGTTTGTTGTTTTCCGGATATATATTCAAGATGTTTCTGTATGCCTGTATGCTCGTTGTAAAATCAAAAATATTATCTATTTTTATACTTTTGATATAAATATAATAAAAATTTAATTTAGATACGTGTGAAATTATAGAGAATTTTTAATATGTTCTTGTTCTACAGACAGAGATACCATTAAATTCTCGAGCGAGTGAAATGGTTATTTTTTGTGATTTTAGGAAATGTTTTAAAAGTATTATTTGATATTAGCTTCTACTGTTTATGACTTGGCATTGAATATAAATAACAAAAAGAGAACATGAAACTGCAAAGACTTTTTCACATTTTTCCTCCTCAAATGTACATGTGAATTACCAGAAAATAAATGCAATGAAAGGAAAAGAACAAAAACGCTGCATGTAATTGTTTTCTGGTTGTGTTTATTGTAAGAAATTATAATGACGAAAATAAGCGAAACCGTAAAATTTTAGAGTCACTAATTCATAAAATCGTGGACCTCCAAATTTGTGTGTCTTATTTATTTGAAAAATAGCCTTCCAAAATTGATAAGACATCCCTTATAGGTGTTATAATCACACTATTTTCTCAGATAAACACAAAAGACATTAAGTTATTTCTAACAATAATTACAAATGGTTTACAGTTCCTGTTTAGAAGGAATATTTTATCAGCGCAAAAGCAGGACAGCAAAAGAAAAAATCTTTGAGCGAACAGACGTTGCGGATTCGCTAGACGTTTATCATTGCATATATTGGTTGTTTTCCCGTCAGCACATGGTTTTTGATATTTTTGTATCTTAAGTTATACGTAATTTCAATACTATTTTTTTTTTTCACTTTTGAAGTGGGCAGCAGCGTTTCAATTAATATCTGATTTTACTACCGTATTCTTACCGAACTTACGAGGGGTGATCAAATTGAATTACTTCCTTAAAAGAAATAAAATGAGGTTTCAATGCTCATTAATTTTTAAAGTAGTCCTCGTCGATTTTAATGCACATCTGCCATTGTTCTGCCCTGCGCGAATCACGTGATCCACGTGATCCAGGCGGTCTCCTGACATGCTTTGTAGCGATCTGTTCACAGAAACTAAGAGATTTTTTCGTCTTATATTTCTTATTATGCAAGTAATTTTTTATAACAAGAACAGACCATCTGTCAGAAATGGCCAAATCTCGGCAGTATTATGGGTGGATTAGGAGATACCTTCCCAGAATTAGCATGGTGACTATCACAACCCTAGTCCTCTGTCTCGGGAGCGTCGTTTATCTAATGTTGAAAAAGTATGGGCGCCTTCTTTTTCTTCATATCTAATATGTTTAAAGTCTAAATTAAACAATATTTTAGGGATTTATTAATTATATTATTGCTCAGATATTCAATTATTTTTCTAATTTGTAACTTAGCGATCTTTCAAAACAAATTGCTCAATTACGGACACATACTTTTACTGGCTTGCTTTCGCTGAGCAACAGAACAAACATCATTTTTAACCATCTCCCTGCCTTCTCTAAAACAATCGATCCAATTAATGATTGAACTTCTGGTACGTCTTAAGTCTTCATAAACTTAATAAGGAATTTCAGAGATTTAAGTTAAACTTTACAGCTGTTTGTTGCTCGAGTACGACTAAGTCAACCATTTTTTGTCACAAGTCACCAACATATTGACGTCATTTTCACATTGTGACGTTGCAAACACGGAGCAAAACTTTATATAAAATCTGCTATTTATGGAACATGTGTATGACTATATGTGTGCCAAAATTTCATTCTGATCTGAACTGTGGTTTTGTGAATATAAAGAGAGTTCGCGAACTCGTAATAGTTTAAAAGACAGTAGACCATAATTAATCAATGGTCATTGAAAACAAATTATTGAAGTTATCCAAAAACTCAGGCTGTATACTAAGTGATTAGTCATGATAAATACTGTATATAAATGTAAACAGCCACAGGCGATAACCGAGGTATAATTTGTGGTCAAAGGAACGCTAATTTATGTATAATCATGGACAATGTATATTTAGATAACATTTTTTGATATTTTTTTGATACGATATAATATGTTCTTTGAAATATGAGTATGGCACGGCACAACAATAAAAAGCTTTAACATTACAAAGACAATAGCATCAGGGTTCCTCTGGTAACAACACTCCATCTTGTCATTAAGAACTTCAGTGGTATTCTTAAAAAGAACCTGCCAATTCTCCACGCAAGCAAAAGAATGACAGAGTTTTTTGAGGGAACCTCCATTGGCTGCCTACAGACGCCAGAGGAACTTAAAGAATATGTTACTTACAACAAGATTGGGCTACCAATGACCTAACGGGAGATATATGATGTGCACGGATTGATATATATTCACTATAAGCACTCCCTGACACTGCCAGCTTTAATAGCCCCGTTACAGGCCGCAGCTAAATGTACAAAATACCAGGGAATTTGTCCTGTTGAACAGACACGTGCATATATCTCATCAGTCCTAAGGTTTTTTCCATACAGTATTTTAGACAAACGGGGGATATCCGCAGGGGAATCAAGAATCATCGTTCGACCATTAAGACCAAGAAACTCGACGAACCCGTTTGAGAACATTTCAATCTTGAAGGTCACAAAAATAAACACACAATAGTAATAATATATATATAGAATCATAAAAAATAGCATTGTCATGCATTTTTCTGTTGATCGTAAAATGTATTATTTTTCAATACCTTTGTTAACTTATCAGCACTTCTATGTCACAGGTGGTGAAAAATCAAGTCTCAATCGGGACTCGAACCCAGGGCCTCTGGCGTACAGTGCCAGCGCTCTAACCACTGAGCTACTGAGACCCGATATATTGACTGACTTTCACGCACCTGTGAACCCGGTGACATATTCCCCCTCTTTGTAGAAATTCGTCCTCGAATTCTAGGAGTTAAGGAAATGCTGTAAGGCATGTTCCAAGGGAATAGTGGGTATGTGTACGTTGGGCGCCAAATGTCACAGGTGGTGAAAAATCAAGTCTCAACCGGGACTCGAACCCAGGGCCTCTGGCGTACCGTGCCAGCGCTCTAACCACTGAGCTACTGAGACCCGATATATTGACTGACTTTCACGCACCTGTGAACCCGGTGACATCTACAAAAGTAACAGACAAAAAACCTGATTTTTGCAAAAATGCTAAAATTTAGCCTTTTGAACACTTTTCTTTTGTCGGTTTCTGATCCACATCATTCAGGTACAAAAGTCTATGAAAAGTTTGGGTTCTCGATTTTGTAACTCTGATATTTTTAAAAATCTATGCTATCTAAAAATGCTGCATCAGAATGATGCTTATCGCAAAAAAAAATGTACGACTGGAAGCAGGTGTGCGACAGTTTACAATTACATGAGGTTTTAATGCACAAAGCACCATATTTCACTTATAAAACAGATACCAATTGCAACAGCATGGTACGACAGATCTAGATGATCACGTAAAATATGGCGTACCACTTGTAGCATTAGCAGCACAGGATCACTGAATCGTTTTGTGTATTCTTCCTCAATGTTTAACAATGAAGTTGCCTTCAGTATTTTCTATCACTGAACCGCAGAGAATATCAAATAAGGGCTTTTTCAATTGACAACGAGATGCTTAAATTAGAGCCAGAGGATTCATTCATGCCATTGTTCTGATCCAGCAAATATCGACTTTATAGGCTCAGACCAACAGAGTTTGGTCATAGCCACACTGCGGTAAAATTTAGTTTAGCTACTAGTCCAGATTTTTTTTTCATGCAAAGCCTTATGGAAAGTCAATCAAGCATTTTTTATGTAAAATTTACGTGGCATATTAAATTCAGAAATCCCCCCCCCCCCTTTACATAAATATGTTCAGCACTATATACAGAGCTTTACTCGAAATTTAATTGTATAATCATTTCATACATTTTCAAAACAGAAAAGCAATTCTTTTATTTAAAGTACAAAATGTTTTGCTTTACATTAACCTTACGTATGGTAAGGTTACTTAGCTGTAATTAACAATGGACAAAAAAAATTGAATCATTCGGTTATTAACCTTAATTTTATAAGTGAATAATATAATGTCAATTGAATTTTTAAATCTACCTTAGTTGCAAAATATTAAGAAACATTGCTCACCTATTGCACTTCCTTTTGCACTTCGTCTGCACGTCAGTTTGAGCCATACGAAATAAAGTTGTTCATATCCATAATTATGTGAATGAATATTGTTATTTTCTTCCAGGACAATCGTTAGAGTGATAACAAAACTGTTTCATTTTGATCAACAAACAACAATGGTTTATATGATTGGCAAAATGAGGATTATTTGAAATTTGACGTCACAATACCAGATATCAACGACCGGTCCGAAAAACCGTATCTCCTACCAGACTTGCATATCATACCGGGAAAAACGACATTATTTCATCTTTGATTGATTAAATTACATGGTTTGAAAAAATGATATAGGGCTACCGTGAATATCAAAGTGTGTTATGCAAATGTAAAATTACTAAGACCATAAAAAAAGAGAAAAAAGGAAAAGATGGAACTAGCTTGATTAAAATCACACTTCTGTCAAAAAAAAAGTTTTAAGTACAAATGCCAATGTGAATAAAAAAATTATAAATATAGCAGTATTGTATATTAAAGATATGTTACATCTATCGTGAGGAAAATTAAAACAACGTTTTTTTTTTTAAAAAAATCCTGAGCTTATAAATTTCCAGTTTTCTTTTCAGATTGTTGATATGAGGTTTTCAATTTATACCTTTTTTAGAGTCTTTTAGCTATACGAAAATTTCGTCGTGTGATTTACAGGGGAAAAAAAACACTTGCTGTGGCCTTCAACATTGAGATATATCAACGACACTTTATCAATTATGAATAGTTAATTCCATTTAGATGTCGACTCGACTTGATATATCCCAGTGAACTTGAAATATAAGACATCACAGAGTCAGTCATATCTCTTTCATAATTGGATGTTTTACTGAATATAGACGATAGGGGCCAACTAACAACTAAATTGTATGACAAGATGATTTCAGCTTTCCATCGTCTACTTTCCTTATCCATGTAGTATCATTTTGCTATCACCTACATACGTTGTTTCAGTCTCCTAGCATATTCGATACTCGAAAGCATGCTCTTAGTAGGATCAATCTTTAAACCGATGCAAGCTACTGACAGATAAGTAGATGTTAAAGGAATTTCTACAATCTCGTTTAAAGTCAGCATTTCGTAAATTCTATGGTTGTTCTAATGAAATTGCTAGCACATATAACCCATCATTGGGTCGAATTATGCGTGTTTCATAACGTCTTAGGCCTTTCTAAAATACTAAATTTGAATATGGAATATTCTGTCTACCTGATTAATACATAAAGCTCACAGTCGACTATTCTATACTTTATTACTTTAAGTTTAACACTTTTTTCTTTTGTAAATGTACGAGATTTCTTGTATGGATCTTACTTATCAAAGTGTTCCTTCTTTGACAAAGAAAGTAGACAATTTTCGTATTCAAAGCCATTGTGAGCTGTATACAGTGCAGGGAACTAATTTTGTTACATAAACCAGCATCAGCATAAGCATTAGTAGCATCAGGATCGAGCTAGCATCAGCATTACCAGGATCAGCATCAGCAAGCAAAGGATAAAACCAGCATTGACCTACATAAAGTCAGCATTATCCTACTAGCATCAGAAAATCAATGAGTTTTAATTCAGTAAAAAATTAAAAAAGAAAGAAAGAATATTGGTTAAAGTATTCACATTATTGATATATAGTGAGATATCATGATCAAATAATTGTAAAAGGCACTTTTATTGCTTTAAACGGCAATGCTGAAATTCATTATCTACTTCCGGTAGCATGATGCTAATTCCGGTAGTATTGACCTAATTATAAAACAGCATCAGGATAAGGATTACTAGCATTAAATCAGCAAGCAAAGGAAGCATTCAAACCAGCAAGCAAAGGAAGCATTCAAATCAGCATCGATGCTGTAACCAAATTAGTTTCCTGCACTGTACAATGTAATTGCACTGGAGAGGCATCTGATACTCCCCTGAGGAAACATTTGTTATCCATAAATTATGGGCCATGATGCACTTTCCCTGAAAATACGTAAATCTGCAAGGTATGATAATTCGGAGTTTTACACAATGGATGATAAATATCTCGACATGGATTGATGTTGCTGAAATATGGTCAAAGCTAACCTACAGAAGATGCTTACTCCTCGTAGGCACCTGATCCCACCTCAAGAATTTCCACTGGTCCGTGTTCAATTTGTATTGTTTGTAGATTTTTATGAGGCTGATCACTGTTCGTTATCTTCACCTTTTCATCCTGTAGTTAAAAAAATTTGTGGAATTCTGTCTCAGTTATATGACGTGTATCATTATTAGCATTTAATGTTTCTCTATTACATGTAAAATGAAAAGATCTGTATATTTGCTAAAATTAGTGGTATAAGTTGCCAAAATTATTCTTTCGATATATTTTGAAGCGGAATTTTTAGTAGATCTATTACATACAAACTTTTAAGCTACAAATAGAACATATTTTATATTCTTAATTTTATAGGCAACGTTTGGGATTCTAAAATATCACTAAATATACGAAAACTGACCGATAAAATATATAATTCCAATAGGTTTCTCGTCGACAGTATGAAGGGATATAAAGAGATAATTGATATATATCCAACAAGAATTGAATATATTTAAATGACCCTTTTTGACGAGGTTCTAAATTAAATCAAAATAACCCAGAAAGGAATATTTCACTTTAAAGTTCACACAATGAAGTATGATTATTCGTCCTCTAATTAACGATTCTGTCTCTGTCTAAAAACTGTGTTTACACTTCTCTGAGAAATACAAATCTATGTTGGAAGGGGATGGGTTAACGCATTTGTACTTAAACACAAATGTAAAATTATTAAGGATCGAAAAATCAGATATTTGATATGAATTTCGTCTGTTTGTTTGGTAGTATACACTTTATTATTCATTTAAAGGAGAAATTGGGCACCAAGTCAATTTTTTTTCATACAAAGAAAACTACTAAACCGCTTTTAGACTCATTTTATTTATCATCTACGATGGTTTTGAGAATCAAAAGTGGCATATCTTACGCGTGTTGTGAGGCAAACTTTTGACAGTTATAAGATCTTACTTATAATAGATCTTACGATGGTGTTTAAGAACTGGTCCTAATCTGTGTGTAGAGAGAAGCAAGTTATTCAACATTAATGCCATACTGATGCAGGGATGTATAATATAATCATTTGTTTTCATTGGTAATTAAGGCTAGCCACCAAAAGATTTTTCTCACGTTTTGATGGTGGTGTTTATGATAAAGGTGATGAATTCAACTTTTCAATCGTCAGCTTCCCTTACTTATGTAGCAATATACCCTTATAACCTGCATATGGGGTTTATGTCTCTCAGTTGGTTCGATACGCAAGAGCATGTTCTAAGTATGAACAATTTCTAAAATGAGGCAAGCTATTGACAAACAGGTTGATGAAACAATATTAATGATATCAGCAGGCTTGTCAGCACATACAACCCATCATTAAGACAAATGCTGACTGATGTTTTTCATACTAATTGTTAAGCCACTTACACACTTACACACTGAAATATCTACGGATTTCTCCGGGTTTTTCCCCCGATCATGACAAGGAGCACACAGTGGAAGTGACCGGTCGGCAGGGGATGCTAACTCCTCCATGGCAACTGATCCCATCTCTAAATTTTGAGGTCCTTGTTTGCTCTGCTCCAAATTTGTATCGTTTCATTGGACTTTCGAGATTGAATACTGTTTGTTATCTTCATATTTCATGGTAAAATTTGAAGAAAGAGAGAGTACTCTCAAACTTTATTGGAGGTAAGAGAGAACATTTTGTGTAATGCTTTTGTCTTCTGTTAAGAGAGATAATTTTTAATGGGATAAATAGGTATTATTGTCAAAATAAAAATTTGCCCCATAAGGTTGCTGAACTCATGTGCATATTGTAATTAAATTTCGTTTACAAAGTTATGTGTTAAACCAGATTTTATATGAGTGAATACAAGAATGATGAACTTGAGAGTGTTGAAAATTCCATAACTCTCACGATGTTGTCTCAATGGCTTTGAATGTGACTTCCACATATGGGACACGGGAACAATTATCAATATGAAACAACAAACAGCCTCATCAGGTTATTTACTTTCAGGTAAATCGGGATTATATTATCATAACCACCTTAAGTTTCAAGTCGGTAATGCAAAATTATGTGCTGTTGCATGAATATTTGCTTAGGAACATTTTTACTTAAGATAATGATTGTATATCTGATACCTTTATTCATCAATTAGGCATCTCTTCCATATACGTAGCTTGTCGTTATGTAATAATAGTATCCAACGTTTCGGTATGATGTTTCCATTCAAATCTTTTATTACATTTATAGACGCCCTTCTCGGATATCTAAAATTCATCTTTATTTTGTAACAAAGCATAATGTGTCTTTTTTTCCGCCTCTATGATTTTGTTGCATAGAGTTTTATTGAGCTATATGAAATTTTTGGAGAAAATATCAAAACTATCCAGGTCAGTCTTAATATTATCACTACAAGTAAACAGGCGATATGATTTAAAGGATTTTTTTTTTTATAAGAATACATGTAGAACTGTAACACGTATATATGTTTACATTTTAGAATATTTTTTCAGTGCTTTTCTGTTACACTTGTATGCGTACTACGGTTGTTATATTGTTCATATTTTCTGTTTCAGAAATATTGTAGAATGAATATTGTATTGATTAAAAATCAATAATTTTAGGAATGTCAATTTTGTCAATAATTCATATTCGAATATTCAATGAAAGTATTCGAATATATTCGAATATTCGATAAAATAAATGAAATCTGGTTAATTTCAAATGTGCATCATCATACTCTCATGGTAGGTGTTGCGTCGGTATCTGGAAGTAAATTGGATGTAGACTTTTGTAGGTATACAAAAAGGAATTCTACATTTGATATTTGTCAATGTTTAAATAAATAAATCTAAGTGAATACAACCGAAATAGAATTTTAACAAATGATATCTATACAAGCTCAATCTGACGAACCAGTAATCTAACCAGGGGAAAGATTGTCGTTTATCCTTCAGTTTTAAATACACGTAATTAATTATTATTATCTGCTTAATAAGAGATATAATACATTATTACATGATTGAATAATTCCCATCTCTCTGATTGGCTGAGATCCAACAATGTTAGAAAAATACTACGTTATATTGACCTGCACGTGACCTTCCAAGTCAATATAAGGAATCATTTATTCTACATTGGACCAAAAATAGATCAGGAAATTCCAAATTGATGCAAATAGTTTTGGAAAGTTGCACTTGCACATGACTTCCAGTCATATGAACATAACATTAAGGCACATAGATTCTTGGGTGAGGGGTAGGGCTGGGGTGAGGGTTGCATGAGCCCCCCCCCCCCCCCTTCCCACCTTTTGAGAATGTAAAGTTTTAATTCAAATTTTAAAGATAATTTAAAAAAAAAAATTCAATGAAATCCCCCAAAACTTCTTTTATGGACTTTTACATCCCAAAATAAAATTTTGAGTCGGGAGAATTTTCCTTGAGGGGAGGGGGGAGGGGGGCTAGTCAAATATTTGTTTTCAGGTAAGTTGTTATTTTTTCCTTTTATTCCCCTTTTTCAAATCAATCCTATATATGTGCCTGACAATTATTTTTTCTACATTGCACCTAAACTAGAATTAAAAATTCAAAAAAAAATATAACTGGTTTTTTTTTTCAACCCCGTTTCTCTCATTATGTTTGGCTAATACTTCAGTAGATGTGAACAAATAAGATGGCATGGATTGCTTAATGAGTGTCTGTCATTTCATCACTGAATCATATAATAAAACAATTATTGCTGTTTTTTCGGTCAATACAATGATTTAGCCACCTTCGAAGTACAATATTCAACTCGCCCTTCGGGCTCGGTAAATATTGTACTCATCAGGTGTCTAAATCATCGTATTGACCTCAAAACCCAGCAATAATTGTATAATGTTTGATACAATGTTTTGAAAATATAAACAGACACTTCCATAGACAATTTTCCTAGATCATTAATTTTCCCGATAATGATTTTAAAATTTAGGAATATATTCAACCCGAAATAATCAATTAATTGATGCATTATTCTAAAATTGAGTCTTTTACAATACTACAGGCTGATTTTATCGAAGATGCATTTTTAAGTGATCAATAAAATTTTCATAAGGGCACTCTTCACGTCTCTTAGCCATTCAAAAAGGGTTTCATTTCGTCGTCCTCGATTCTAGAACCGTCACATTAAACTATTGAAAGTACTTTTTGAATTACACATTAATGATGCTTGTTTATTTCTTTTATACCTTAGTCAAAATGAGCTATAAGATAAGAAAGTAGTGAAAAAAATCAGGGAATTGCTAGGAAATAATACGGGGGATAATTCCAGCACTGTTCTCATTAATATTTATTACTTTTTGTGAAATCTGAAAAAACACAGAATATTCGAATCTTAAATTCATATTGGAATATTAACTCATCGAATGAATATTCGAATATTCGTTGACATTCCTAATAATTTTTGAATAATGTATAGAAAATTTCCATAAAATATCTCTAAAAAAAATTTTGGTCTCATTAAAAATAATGGGTATAAGTACAGATAGGAATCGGAGCAACATTTATGACACCAAGCCAAGTTTGTGCCAATTAGTGAGGAATTATGATCTTTTAAAAATTCGTTTTAAGCATAAATTTGACATTGCCATAGATTTTTCTTTATTTACCCAGTTTTTTATCTAAACGCACTATAGAACTTAACCGAAAGAATTGAATATGTTTAAAAATAGACAATTTCACAACCCCAATCATAAACCTAACTGATAACATTTTTAAACTTAAGTCATCCAGCTATTGACTTTTCAGTTTGTCGACATTTCCATGGGTCTTCCAAACAACTCTAACCAGTCCAGCCATTTTCTAGTGTATATATTAGTACTTGTACACGAAGCTTACGTCTATTGACCTGGGAATTAACAAAAGCCTGTTTTACGGACAATCTAATGTACATGTATTTGTACATGTATTTGTAAAGTTTTCTAACAATATTATACAATAGTTTTTTTTTTAAGATTTTGCATTGCAAAACATTCATATTAACCTGAAAAACAAAAATTCCATTGTTCTACTCATTACCAAACAGGGGTTTTGAGAAATGTTGTCTACAAAGAGACCAAAGGAACCAAGGCAATTCTCCCTCTAAATTGTTGATCTTTTTTAGACGGACAGTATAAAATGGATGAAATATTATTCATTCACAATACAGGAATAGTAAATCCATTTAAATCCATGTACTTACTTGTAGAAAGATATTTTAAGTGAATTATTTTACAGCTATATTTTTCTATCTTCAATAATTAGATAAAAGGTTTTCACCATGTAGATTTTCGTTAATATTTTTTCTTGTGGAGTTGATGGCTTAGTGGTTAGCGTTGGGGGCTTTTAACCTGGTGATCCCGGGTTCAAGTCCAGTCAGTCGATAAAAAAATTGCGTTTATCATTTTAATATTGAGCAAGGTGCTTAACTCTTTTGGTGTACAGGGGTTAAATGGTTACCTGGCACATGAGACGAGCTGGCTATGGGGATATATTTACATTTCCAAATATTTTTCCTGAAGATTCTTTGCAAATTAAAAGAAGTTCATGTCCTCATGAACTTCCGTGGGATCAGTAAGAATATTCCATTGTGATGTAATTGAAGTCAAAAATAGTGCAAACTTTTTTTCCAGAAAGATCGTTGAATGACAAAAATACGTGGCAAGTCATCAGAAAAATTATTTAAATAATAATGCCTACTAATCATTATATATCATTGTATATATTCAGAGTTCAGTGATTTGCCCTTTCAAGATTCACATTTGTCGATGGAATAATGGAAGAGATCACTCTTTATTACTTTCATTTTTTTTTCTTCTACAGACCAATGTGCATATTTTGACCAACTTAATACAATGTTTCCTGGGGTGAAGTAACATAACTTTGTAAAATAGAAAGGTCCTCTAAATAGAATATATGGAATTACTTGATCACATTAAATATGACAATTTTACAAGTAGTGACATAGAATACTTAATGCATATAAATTGCGTCAAATTTATACAAATATATGTATCTTAACAATTGATTTAGTCAGTGCAATACAATGATAATATTTAGCTTGAAAAAGATATTGTCTTTAAGTACAAGTTCGAGAAAAACATCAAACTATTCGTTTTGTCATTTACCCTTTCTTTTACAGAGCTGTCTGTTTTACGCGTTTGAAGAACTTACGTAATGATAAAATCTACGAATATCAACTGATACGATATTTTCCTGTTCGTTCACCTTGGCGTTAATGAAAATAATATACTTCTCTTGTTAAATCTATTTACAGTAATGAATGTCTTTTTCTAAGTTCATTAAAAGTAGTTTGTCATTTCATATTGTAGATTATGGATACAATTACACAAATACGTGTAAATGAGGTGTAATTGCAATGTCATTTTTTTTTTTAGATTGCAGCATTCATCCAGTTTCTTGTATGTACTGTTGCTTCCTTTGTTTCCAAGAAGAAATGAAAAAGTACAGGACGTTGGACCAGTATACAGGAAAAATTGCAACGTATGTTCAACATATGTTATTCGAAACATATGTTGAACATACGTTGCAATTTTACCTGTATACAAAACAAAATGCACATGTAAAATAATGAAGAAAGTTTTATAAAAAGATTTGATACAAAAAAGAGGATAAGATAGATCACTATTCAGCAAATTTATCTTTCCAAACACAACCCCAATCACTGACATATGTATATATTACCCAACATTTTCTACAAAGAAAGACTGTTTCCCTATGGTGACATTTTAAAATACAAATAATAATTTTTGTCTTTACATTGTAGGGATTGAAACACGGTAATGACTGTAGCATTTATCATTTATTTAGCTCTTGTGATAGGAGATATTTCTGTACTATTATGAAAAGAAGGGTGAACAAGGCGGGCGAAGTGCCCATAGAGGGAAAAACATGGAGTGAAAAATAAAATCTCAATTATATCAAAATTTTCTTTGATATTTCTTCTAACATTAAGGTATACTTTATGTAAAATCTCTACAATTTACAAATATCTCACAAAGACTGAAATTATTTGCCTACGAAATAGCATACACATACTGAAGAGGACAAAAAGGATCATTTTCTCATACTTCAACAAAATTTTTCGATATGAGTGGGTTTTCGCTCCATTTTTTTGAAAGTTAATCCTAAAAGTTGACATAAAAATATACATTTTTTGGTTAGCAAAAACAGGGAGCAAAGACCCACTATACCTTAAAAGTACACTTTTATGACAATGCGGATTTTTATTGTTACAGGTTCGAATCCCACAAATACCATTTTATTTTTTTTAATGTAAGAATAATTTTTTTCCGAGATCTTTCTTCTCAGAAAAGTTTTGTTGATCATAATTTCATAAATTTCAATAATGAGAACTTTACTTTAAATACTTAATTCACAAACTGAATATGATTTTTTAATATCTGAAGCTATAGGCATTCTGCACGCCTTGTTCACCCATCTTCTTTTAAACGTAAATGCAGTCGAAGGATAACATTTTTTGTATAGAATATCTGGTTCATTAATTGAGGGTAGGTGTATTGGGGCATGGGTGTTTTGGTTAAGAACTCTTCTCTATGAAAAT
Source organism: Saccostrea echinata (assembly GCF_033153115.1). Taxonomy (NCBI): domain Eukaryota; kingdom Metazoa; phylum Mollusca; class Bivalvia; order Ostreida; family Ostreidae; genus Saccostrea; species Saccostrea echinata. The sequence continues at coordinate 144,475 of NW_026889846.1, forward strand.
GGCATTCTATTATGTAATTTCTCCATTGAGGATTTAGCAGCTAAATGGTCAAAGAAATTTGTTTGAGCCTTACTGTGAATTGTTTAAGGCTCCATCAGAAAATGTTGATAAACTTAAAAGGGTTTTTCCAATTTAGGGGAAATGTGGTTGAATGCCTTTATGTGAATCGATTTTATTACCTTCGAATTCTCTTCTGCTTCCCATGATCTTTTTTCTATGGGTTTAATTTTTAATTTTCATTTTACTTGAAATGCAGCTATCAAAACAGATCTAGAAGTCTAAACAAAAGTATGATTCATAAAAAAGACTTCACCAAATGTAAACTCCAAAGTAATCTGACTAAAAACTGTAAAAAGTACCATTTACGAGGGTTGTTCCAAAATTCCGAAGACAGAGCTCATATCTTTAACAAAATTAAACGTATCTCTCTAAAATTTTCTGGGTGGATGAGGTGTGTTATTGGTTGGTAAATTACTAAGTTTTTACATGATTGCTTAAAACCAATTCGAGAAATTACAATTTCAGTATTACCGTTCCTTAACATCCGTAGTAATCTCCGACGTCAAAAAAGATGCACTTAACGTCACCAACTTTGATTAAAGTGGTTTCACTAATAAAAGGAATCATTTCTTTTTAATTTATCATATCATTATAGAAATAAATTAAAAATATCTTAATTGCTATGATACGAATTGACATTAGAAAATACAAAGTATGCACATGCATATATATATGTATCCAATAATAACGATTTTAAAAACCTCGTGTCTCTAAGGGTTTTGATTTCTGTGTCTTCTCAAATGGAGTTGCAAAACGTCACTTTGACCACCATTCCGTGCCCTTTTCTTTGGGCGGTCTCTTATTTAGTTTTGCTTTTCACAAACTTGGACAATTTTGATATACTAATTACCGAAAGACATTTCCATGCGTACTAAACATTTATGATTTCTGCGTTTCTGTAGGAGTGAATTAAAGTTCAGAACATTTGATCACCGTCCAGTGCGCCGCCTGTGTCGACACAGGCGCCGTTTTTCAACTGGTCAGATTTCAAATTGTGAATATAAAACGTTATAAAATTCATATTAATCAAGGAATATACAATAAAATTGGAAAAAAGGTAGTTTACATTGCAATTTGAATAATAATCATTTCTATTTTCGAAATTCTGAGCATTAAATACTTTTTCTTAAAATTTTGAATATCACATACCGATTTTTAATTGCAATTTTTGGATACTGAGCCGCCTTCTTACATTAAACACTGGAAGACTGTATTTAAATAGGGTTCAAATGTGTAATTTCTCAATTTTTGCCCATAAATGTATTAGATATTATTAGTTTTATATATGTGCAAACTTTCATTGATTTATGACACCGGGTTCCTACAAAACTACGCTTTTCTATGGAATTTTAGGACAACCCTCGTATAAGCTTCATTGCTGTCATGTTTTACTAAATTTTAAAAGATAAAATTTCTCATTTATTCAAGATGTGTGAGACATTATTTGATAAAAACGTGTAACATTAATTATAGATGGAGGATCATATATTTGGACGAATATAATAAGGACTGCAAGTTATCGGCGGAATATATGTACCTCTATACTGATTCACTTACACAAGAGGTTCATGGACCAAATTGTTCAGCCTAGTTTCTATGACCCAGCTGTTTTTCAGTAGCAGAATTTTCCCTACATGTATATACTTCTATTTAAATCAAATATTGTGTCTCCATCCTTCCCCTAAGGATAATGAACAAATTTTTATAAACTGTACTTAAAGATGCTTTCATACAAATATAACTAATCTATGTTTAATAGTAATTGACAGTAATTGTAGACAAGTTTCAATATAATTGAAAGTGATGTGTAATTTGCCAAATTTTCAATTGCATTTAACTGTAATTAATTTATTTCTTTCAAGAAAAGTCAAATTTTCGGGACGCCCTGCCCCTTCCTCAATACAAAGAAAAAAAGTTTAGAAGTCATAAAAACAAAGGAAGCAGAAAAAAAAAAAAAAAAAAAAACAACTAGCACTACTACTAAACTTCCAAACACTATGTATTTACAATGTTACATGTTTAATTTGAATTTCATAACCAGTTGTAAAGAAAGAAATTCGGACCGCTATGAAATACTTCACCAGAGTACACCCGAGAGACCGGACGTATTTCATAGCTTCCGGATTTCTTTCTTTACAATTTCTATTGTTCGTGGTCATTTTTAGTGCTTTATATAAATTCCCATCCTTGACCTTGTATCTATTTAGTAGATCCGACACTTAGGATATACAGTGTTGTTGGTTTATTTAGTGTTTTATATATATATATATATATATATATATATATATATATATATATATATATATATATATATATATATATATATATATATATATATATATATATATAATGTAAAATTTACCCTCCCCCTCCATACACAATTTTCAAGAAAGCTTTACCACACTGCTCAACGCGTTATCGGCTATTCGGTTGTTATCGGGCATTCGGTGGATAACAAATTTTGACAGGTTAGTAAATTGTTGCAAATAAACACTGTAAAAATAGAAACAGAGAATGTTGATTGTGCTTTTTGTGAACAAGAATGAATATAGATACAAAATAAAACCCCAATATATCTTATTATAGTATTTGTAAGTCTTGAGAAGACTTTAAAAGTCAAATTTGTTATATTTTGCAAGTTTTTGGCCGATTGGCATTGCTGCATATAGCTCCTCTCTTCAAAATCCTCATATTTACCTCACATTAATTATTGTCCACAATATGACATCGTCAGAATCTCGCAAAGATGTAATTAAAGGGTAAAATAGCCCTTTTTTAACTTTCAGGATGTTATCGGAAATGCGGTTGAATGATTCACTTTGTTATCGGAAATTTCGGTTTTAGTTATCGGAAACAAAGGTTGAAATAGGTTAGGAAAAATCTAAAGAAACAACAGAAATCTTCAATAAATCATAATATTTAAAGTGGCAAGAACACAATTCTAATTTCTGGTTATCATTTTTCTCTTTTTAGAATATGTAACTTTAAGAAAAGGGGTGTTTTTTGATCAAGAATGTTTTGGCATTTCTTATAATCACTTAAATGTGTATGATCTTGACCTGTTCGAAAATATCGTATTAGTTAATTCTCTGAATTATAAATCTCTGTTGTAACAAAAATACAAAGGCCAAATTTATTTATTGAGATTCTTACGTTGCATTATTCGCAATATAAAAGCATCGCAATAATTGCTGAATTCACAGTAATTTACACTTAGTTTTCTGTGTGTTGCTTTCCAGTTACGCACTGTTCTTCGCTCTTGTCTCTGTTTTCCTTGCTTCGTTTTTATTCCTTGACGTTGCATTTTTGATCTCCCCTTAACCACTGTTGTTCCTTTTGTTAGAACTAAGTACATACATGTATTAGTTTTGTATAAAGCAATTAAAGAATCTAAACTCAAGGGTGGTTAAATGAATTTTCCAAAAGGGTGTTAGACCAAATATTACCAAGAATTCCAACTTTTGAGAAAAAAATTGACTTAACTAGTTTACAAAAAGCGTTACTAAAGGAAAGAAACTATTTTCAATGAAATAAAAATATATCTTATTCAAGTTCAAAAGTCTATTGAAACAGTATACATTTGGAGCAGAGTAAACACGGAACACTAACAACATCATATGTTGGTTCAGGGGCAAGAAGGGATCATCCCTTGTCGACCGATCACACCCGCGGTGTGCTCTTTGCCTTATCGGCCGAATGAAAAAAAAAACGTAGACATTTCAATGTGTAGGTAGAGCTCATTTTCGGATTTAGGATGGGATCGTCGGGGAGGTTCGGACCTCACCTGGAATTTGCAGAGTTATTGAATATTTATAGTGAAGTAAATAAAAAAAAACTTTGGCACACCTCCTTCCCCATTGAAAACGCGGATCACTGTTTGTAGAAAAGGTTAAAAAGGTTAAACATGTGAAGAATTGAAGTGAATCGACCAGCAACCCCCTCCCCCTCCCCCTAAATAGGTATTTTTCACGTTCGGGAAATGAGTTCAACGTTTTTTTTAAAGTCAATTTTATTCATTTATTTATTTTTACTGAACCATGTTTTTGTACAAGGATAGTCTCCTTAATCTACTACGGTACATACCCAATTATAACAAGAAAGAAATATTTCTTTGCGGTATATTCGCACCTCATTCAATTTCCTCTATTTCAAACCATAAAATGGTTTGACACAAACAATGCTATCGCTCTGCATTGGACAAAACAAACTTTTAGCTCATTGTGTCACTTGAAGTGACAATGTTTTTTTTTTTTTTTTTTCAAAAATGACATAATAGATCGTAAGACCTGACTTACTAAAGAAACTAAAGATTTGTTATATACATGTACATTTACGTCTGAAACCACCTAAAGCCAATAGTGCCTATCTTTAATGGAAAACAGAAAAATGATTGAGCAGATAAGTGGTTCTATTATAAAATCATAATTATAATTATATGCATGTATATCAAAAAACTAACAATGGACAGCTAGAAAATTTTCACAAATTTCTTAAAAAACATTACGTTTGAAATTTTCAAAGATTGACAGATTTTAACGGACTTTCTTCCAATCTATTTCTAAAGCTGAAGAAAACTTTTTAACCTGAGTTTCCGATAACGTGCACTCGTAAAAACCGAATTATCCGGCAACATCAACCTTGTTGACGATAACATGTTTTCACCTAACGAGACATTTTATATGCCTGTTAACTAACCCTTAATTTGGATTTTTGATCTTAGTCTGCTTATCTACGGGTATATGATTGTCCATAGAATATATAAACTACTTTGTTAAATACAAAAAAATGAAAATGACTTCTAAAAAAGCTAAAATGTGATGACATATTCCGAAATTTTTCTAAAATATCATTTGAAAGAGCTGTAGATCTTTTGAAAGAGAGTGATTTGGTTTGTGCTTTTTGCTGCTGAAAGTATAATCATATATCTGCCAAAGATCACAAACTTTGTTTGCTGGAGTACGCAATTATCGTTGAATTAAGAAATTTAAAATCACCTACGTTTTCTAAACATCGCTTTTCTTGCACCGAATGCCCGATAACAACCGAATAGCCGATAACGCGTTGAGCAGTGTGTTTACTGATCTTTTTGACAAAATATTTTGGTGGATTATTTTTGTTAAAGAAATTAACTTATTTCTCCTTTTTAGTGAATTATTGTTTCCTCTTGTTCATTTTCTATCAAACATTTGAATCAAAATACCACCACTTGTCAGATGTTTTGTCAACTTGTCAGATGTTCATATTGACTTTTCAGATCATGATGTCGACTTGTCAGATAAAAAATTATTTTTAGACGGTGGCTATTTATAGCCAAAGGCTATTGCTGCCACTCTGGGCTATGAATAAACAACAGTGTAAAATCACGGGGACCCTAGCGGCTTTTTTGCAGAGTGAAAATATTGAAAGCGGGGTTGTTTCGTTGTTCGAAAATAAAATGCATATGGTTAACAAATACTCTTAAGTTGTTTTAATGACATTTTGTTGATGGGCACAAAGTTTAATTCCTGATATTTGCCCTTATCAATATTTTTCGCCTCATGAATATTCATTAAATAACGACGACTTACAACTAATTCGTACATAAGCCGATTCGTATACATGTATAAGGAGTCAATAGCAGGAGGATAAAACTTACGCTCAACTAGGACCTCGGGTCACCTGCAAATAGTTCGTCATTTTGCGTAGTAATAAAATATATGAACTCTTCAGGCATTAAAAGCACAAAAGTAAATTCATATATATCAATACGGTGACCGCAGGTCACCTTATATTTTAATTGAATTTTATTTAACAAAGTTAAAAAATCTTGCACTTCACACATTCGTATATCTGATTCATAAATATATTTGATTCATTAACAAAATTTTCCTTTAATTTTGATTAGAATTAAATGTTAATAAGGTTTATCTCTTCACAAATGTTAATACCTTTACTTTTTCAAATAATATTAGTATCGGCCGCTCGAACAGCCGACTATTTGCAGTTTTGTTAGAAAGTGTACATTGGGAAATGAGTCTTTTTTAAAATGTTCTTTATTCGTTCAGTATTATCATCAGTCATTTAAAAATCTGGACCTTGCTAGAAGACATTTCAAAACCAAAGGCAACAAATTATATCAAAATAAGCATCTGAAAATTTATCATGTGAAAAAAAATTACTTATTTCACTCTATGCTTTCTTCTTACCTTACATAAACAAAGATTTATTTACACCTTTCATTCTTTTATATCATAACACAATTAATGAAATATGAAGATAATAATAAAGATTACGAACAGTAATCAATTTGAAAGTCCATTGAAACAATATTAATTTGGAGCAGAGAAAAACGAACCTCCTAAAATCATCAGAGGCGGGACCAGGCGCCAAGGAGGAGCAAGCACCACCGTTGACTGGTGCTCATTGTCATGATCGGACAAATGGAAAACTTCGTTGACAATTCAGTGTTTAAATAATGGCTTAACAACCAGCACGAAAAACGTCAGCCAGTATTCGACTTAATGATAGATTGTACTTCCCAATAAGGTCATTGTATTGACCATAGAACCTGCGAAATAATGACCGAAAATTAGATTCTCGTCATCCCCGTTTCATCAACCCGCCTGTCAATATTCCGCCTCGTTTCAGAATTTGTTGCACCTGGATTTTCAAATATCTTGAATTTATTTCAAACAAAATTTACAACTGATGTTCAACTACAAACATGCTGAACAATTAATGAAAAAAGGTTAAGATACCAAACGGGGATCGATCTAAAAAATTCTACTAACAATTGGTAACATTGGAAAATTTGGTAAAAGGTTATAAAACACAGATCCATAAATTCAAGAGATGGGATCAGGTGCATAAGAGTAAGCATCCTCTTGCATACGGAATGATATACTAGTAATAATGTTTCATATCAATAAAGAGACCAGAGGTCATCTAGTATGGTATAGATTACCTCTGATTTCTCTAACTATCTACATAACAAGGTGACATCTGGTCTCCTTAATGATAAACAGTATAAGGTGACATCTGTTCTCCCTAATAATGTACAATATAAGGTGTCCTCTGGTCTCTGCATTCATATACAACTTTATGTGACTTCTGGTCTGTCTAATGATGTACAATATGGGGTGACCCCTGGACTCCCTATTCATATACAATTTTATGTGACCTCTGGTCTACCTAATGATGTACAATATAAGGTGACCTCTGGTCTCGCTAATAAAGAATAATGTAAGGTGACCTCTGGTTCCGTATTCATATACTTTATATTGTACATTATTACGTAGACCAGAAGTCACATAAAGTTGTTTGAAAATGGGGAGTACAGAGGTTACCTTATATTGTACATTATAAGGAAGACCAGAGGTCACCTTATGCTGTAGATCATTAGGGAGACCAATAGGTCACCTAATGTTGTAAGGAGATAATAGATTAAAAAGTGTGGCATATGAAGAAATCTTTTCCAAAAACAGACTCTGATTTTAATGACAAGCAAAATCAAAAAGGTACACAATTTCTCCATATTCACTAAATTTACTTCTTCGGAATGAGTGTGTGTGTGTTTTGACAATTTGCTTGTCTTCATAAACATGTAAATGATTCTAAGAAGGAATTCTCAAGGGGTCCGTTTTTTTTAAGTCTATATTTGGTAAGTCTATTTTTGGTTAGTTTTGTTTCCCTATTTACATGATCTAGCGGGGATTGTGACTGGAGTTCAGCATCTCCCTTCCATTAAATTTTAACTCATCAAATACAAGGGGAACACCTGTTTTGAAATATCAATAAGGAAGCCAAAGGAATAGCTTAAGTGTTATATTGATAAGGTCGCCTATTGTGGTATGTTATATTATTAAGTAGACCAGAGGTCATCTAACGATTTATTGCCAAATCATTATACCATTATCTAAAAATATCTATGAAAAATCCAAGGAGGGCATGATCTAACCCCCCCCTCCCCTTCCCGGTAGATCAGCGCATGCAGAGACAAAAGGTCACATACTCTGATATATTGGAGACCAGAGGTTTGCTAGTGTGTTACATGTACTTTGATACGGTCGGGTAACGTGGTTTATCATAAGGGAGCTTCTCATTGATATTACAAAACAGGTGTTCCCCTTGTATTTGATGAGTCGATCCTTACGTCGCGGGTTCGAATCCCACTGCGGGACGTGGAGACCGGTCCTTCAGGATGAGACCTTTAAACCGAGGTCCCTTGTCGCAGTAAGTGCTGGCTAGAAAAAAAGATCCCTCACTGCTCAATGGCCCTGAGTGCTAAATAAAGATCTAAATTTGATCCACTAACGGCAATGATATTGTCTCCCTTTTGAGTGAAATATTCTCGAGCGGGACGTTAAACATGCCACCGTCTAACAGTACTCACAGTACTTTGATTTGTTATACAATTGAACTTTTGGTCTTGCCCCTTTGGACAACAAACTTGGATTGACATCCCTTCTTAACAGGCAAGAAATTATCAAAATACGGACGTAGCCTAACAAATGGAATTATGTCGACATTATTAATTCGCATTATGGAACTGTGAAAATATTTCTGTGCATTTGTACATGTAATGCGACAAATGTTAATTACCATGCTTGATCAAACTCAAGAAAGCTTGAAAAGGACGGTGAACTTAACCAAAGTATGTAGAATTTTTCTGATCTCCTTGAACAAGTCGACATAATTTCTACTTTATAAACATTCCATTGGTATGTGACACTAATTTTATTTTGCAATTTCGAGGTATAACACAACAACATGACGCGGTTATACGTAAAAATTCCGTTTGTTATAGCCACTAACTGACATCTACTTGTCATCAAAATAACTGACAAGTCGGCTTGTCAAATGTTATGTCGACCTGTCAGATAAAGAAGTTTACTTGTAGAATATTATGTCGACTTGTAAGATGACTATGATGACTTGTCAGATCTTTAAGTTGACTTTCCAGATATTTATGTCGACTTGTCAGAAAAATATGCTGTCAACTGGTGGTTTATACTTGGCATGGACACATTTTCATCTTGAATTTTTAAACACCTGAATAAGTGACAAGTCAACAAAAAGATCTGACAAGTCGACATGATAATTTGAAAGGTTGAGGGAGGGTGGGGTGGGATGGGGAGGTAGAAATATGCCATCACAAATGTATCAGATGTATGTTAAAATCACGCATTAAAAGATTGAGAGGCAATATGAAAACCATCTATCCTTCTGTATTCAATAATCCAGAAGTGAAAATAGAATTAGATAGATTACATGATCAGTACGTGCTGGTCCCTGCTGACAAAGCAGGTAACAACATTGTCTTTGCTTGAAAGGCTCATTATATTAAATGTATTTTAGAGGAACTTGGATTTAATTCTACAAGTGGTAATCCAACTTATACTCATAATTCCCTTTCTAAGGAAGAAATTCTTCAAAATCATATGTCAGTTTTGAATATTTTTAACATTCCAAACAACCAAAATGAATTCGAATTACCATATTTATATTGGATTCCGAAACTTCATAAAAATCCTTACAAACAAAGATACATAGCGGGTTCCAGTAAATGTTCAACCAAGCCTCTATCTTTACTCCTCACTAAGATATTAACAGTGGTAAAGGAGAAACTTCAAGAGTACTGTGCAACAATATATTCGAGAAGTGGTGTAAATCAGATGTGGATACTTAAAAATTCCAAGGAACTTTTGGAAAATTTGAAATCACAAGATTTTACCAAAATCAACAGCTTAAAAACTTTATACACAACCATTTCCCACGATAAATTAAAGTCCAGGCTTTTTGATATCATTGACAACTGCTTTTTCAATAAAAATGGAACTCGTAAATATACTTACCTTGTTATTGGTCATTTGCAAAATTATTTTGTTAAAAAACATTCTGATTGTACACACAAGTACTCTGAAGGTGACATTAAAAAGATGCTTGAGTGTCTGATTGACAATATCTATGTAGTTTTTGGAGACCAGGTCTTCCAACAATCTATTGGAATTCCTATGGGTACCAATTGCGCCCCGTTATTAGCAGACCTTTTTTGTATTCATATGAAGCAGAATTTGTCCAAAAACTTGTACGTGAAAAGAAGAAATCACTTGCTGTGGCGTTCAACTCGACATTTAGATATATCGACGACGTATTGTCAATTAACAATGGCTATTTTCATTCTAATGTCGATACGATATATCCTGGCGAACTTGAGATAAAAGATACCACAGAGTCTGACACATCTGTTTCATATTTGGATATTTTACTTGAAAAAGACGTTAATGGTAATCTGACAACCAAGCTTTATGATAAACGTGATGACTTTAACTTTTCAATCGTCACCTTCCCTTACTTATGCAGCAATATACCTTCATCACCTGCATAAGGGGTATATATCTCTCAGTTGATTCGATACGCAAGAGCATGCTCTACGTATGTACAATTTCTAAAACGAGATAAATTATTTACAAATAAGTTGATGAAACAGGAATATCAGCTGTCTCGTCTAAAGTCATCATTTCGTAAGTTCTATGGTCGATACAATGACCTTGTCAGCAAATACAATTTATCATTGAGTCAAATGCTGACTGACGTTTTTCATACTAATTGTTAGGCCATTATTTACACACTGAATTGTCGACGGATTTTTCCGTTATTTCCCGATCATGACAAGGAGCACACGGCGGGTGTGACCGGTCGGCAGGGGATGCTCACTCCTCCATGGCACCTGATCCCACCTCTGATGTTTGGAGGAGGTCCGTGTTTGCTCTGCTCCTATTTTGTATTGTATAATGGACTTTTGAGCTTGAATACTGTTCGTTATCTCCATATATTTCATCTACGGAAGCGTGAAGGTCTCAATACTTGTGTTATAACTTGTATAATGTCTTATATTTCATTGTGTTATCAAGATATAAAATGTTATTTCTCCTTATTTATACACATGTTTTGAATTGTATTTATATGATTTAACATAATTTAAGGCACCATATTTTATTCAATTAATTTTATTGCTACAAGTTTCATCGACTTAAAAAAATATTGATTTCAAGATATTGATCAAAGCAAGATATTTAATCATATTAATATAGTAATGTCGATATGTAAAAATAAATATATATAGTTATATCGATATAAATATATGAATATTTCTGAGAAAGAAGTGAGAAAATATTGTTGTTGAATAATCTTCAGGGCGGGAATTTTAATGAATCTTCTTATCACTCGGGATTCAGTGTAAGCTCCTGTACCATGTATTTGCTATCGTATACAATTATAGGCTGATACAGATTCAAATATGCTTTGAAAAGGGGGGATGGAGAGACATCAGCAGTTAGATCATAAGCATAGGCATAGGGGGCTGCTGTTCCCATCACCACTTTAGAAGAGGAGAGTCAAGAGTATCTTTGTTCTCTTCTTCTAGCTTTTTTAAAACCTGAGTATAGTATAGATCCGCTAATTTATACCGAAAATAAAGAATACTGGCAGTTCGATAATCAAATCTCTGTTTTGTTTTGTTTTGTTTTTGTTTTGTTTTTTTTTTTGTTTTTGTTTTTTTTTGTCATATTATTTTATGTGGCTGGCTCACCCTTTCTCCCTTTTAACTTTGTGATTAAGCTTATGCAGATTGGCTGCAATGAAGCACAAATTATTTTACATTATTCTTAATCATAAGAATCATTAGATCTGATGTTAAACATATATTTATTTTCTATCAGGATTCACTCCATGTATTTTTTGAGTTCGGGTGGGGGGGGGGAGAGAGAGAGACTGTGGAGTTTCACGTCTATGTGGTAATTCCTATGTTTACCACAGCGAGATAAAACATCAGATTTTTGCAGAGTACATACTAGCCACTGTCAGTTTTATAATATTGTTAATTCTTCCTTCGCTTCATCAAAAATAGGCGAAGTTAAAAACAATATTTTCAATCTTTTCCCTAGAAATATTAGTACGAGGGTTGTCCGGCAAAATCGTGGACAAAGCCTTTTGCTCGAAAAATATTGGGCGCACTAAGCTGAAATTTTCAGCACATGTTTATTCATCATATTTAAGTGCATCTTAATTTTTTGAAAAAAATATAGACATAAATAAAGATTTTGTTATGCTTGAATGTGCACAGGGTACGGTCCTACGGCGCACGATCAAAATCCCAGGGTTTCATTAGCGAATACACGAGTATTATTACGAAATAAAATTATTAAATGGATAAGGTTGGGGTAAAAATTATGATCCTATTTTTAATCCACTATCTATTATTTCATCTTTTGTAAAATATCAAGGCATTTGCTTAATTTTTGACAGTTTCCCGAGCATTTGAAATGGGAAAGTGGTAAACGCAACACATGAACAATGGCGACGTTTGGTGACGTTATGGCGCACCGGAGAGCAGTTCAGTTTGATTTAGATGTATCTATGTGGTTTTTGGAGACAAGGTCTTCCAACAATCTATTGGAATTCCTATGGGTACCAATTGCGCCCCGTTATTAGCAGACCTTTTTTGTATTCATATGAAGCAGAATTTGTCCAAAAACTTGTACGTGAAAAGAAGAAAACACTTGCTGTGGCGTTCAACTCGACATTTAGATATATCGACGACGTATTGTCAATTAACAATGGCTATTTTCATTCTAATGTCGATACGATATATCCTGGCGAACTTGAGATAAAAGATACCACAGAGTCTGACACATCTGTTTCATATTTGGATATTTTACTTGAAAAAGACGTTAATGGTAATCTAACAACCAAGCTTTATGATAAACAAGATGACTTTAACTTTTCAATCGTCAACTTCCCTTACTTATGCAGCAATATACCTTCATCACCTGCATACGGGGTATATATCTCTCAGTTGATTCGATACGCAAGAGCATGCTCTACGTATGTACAATTTCTAAAAGGAGGTAAATTATTGACAAACAAGTTGATGGAACAAGAATATCAGCTGTCTCGTCTAAAGTCATCATTTCGTAAGTTCTATGGTCGATACAATGACCTTGTCAGCAAATACAATTTATCATTGAGCTAAATGCTGACTGACGTTTTTCATACTATTTGTTAGGCCATTATTTACACACTGAATTGTCGACGGATTTTTCCGTTATTTCCCGATCATGACAAGGAGCACACGGCGGGTGTGACCGGTCGGCAGGGGATGCTCACTCCTCCATGGCACCTGATCCCACCTCTGATGTTTGGAGGAGGTCCGTGTTTGCTCTGCTCCTATTTTGTATTGTATAATGGACTTTTGAGCTTGAAAACTGTTCGTAATCTCCATATATTTCATGTAATAATGACGTCCTAAGAAACTTTAAATGACTACAGTAAAAAAAAAAAAAAAAAAAAAAAAAAAAATATCACTAGATCTTTAGTATACAAGTGAAATGGGAGTTTTCTAAGCGGAAGGTTTTTGATCGGGTCCCCGGGTAGAACAAAACATACGGACAAACAGCTACTGGCAATAGCAAAAGACGCTGTCATTGTACATGTACACCGTCGATATAAGATAGCCTGTTTAGTTGAATGATGGTGAGAGTACTGTCCATAACTTACTAATAAATCTTTAGAAGGCCCCATGTGTGTGCGAGATTGCTTCCTCGACTGTTTATGGAGGAATGAAGGGAAAATCAAGTATGTGCATCAATGAAGTCCCCGATTTAAAGTGGGGCGTATCCAACTTTTATTTAGCAAAGAGGAAATGTGACGCTGCTTTAGACACTTTGACGTTATCATCCGTGCGCCGTAAGGAGATACTACACATAACATAAAGTGTCATAATTTGTTTATTTGATCAGATATATATATTTGAAATTTGCTATGTACAATGTATATTGATGAAAAATGTTCTAAAAAGAAGGGAAAGTTTTAGAACGCAGTGATGATTATTTTTCAATCTAGACAACTTGTACACGATTTTACCGGACAACCCTCGTACATGTGTATTTATATCAATATATCTATTATGCACATATTTTTATTGTTGTGTCGAGATAACAACAACGCTATCTTTAATTCTTATGCTTAAGTATATATTTTTCAAATCAATATTTTTTAAAGTCGATAAAACTTTTAGCAATAAAATCCATCATACAGAAAAGACGCTTTAAATTATGCGAAAATACCAAGACACAATACAACATATATATGAAAATAAGAAGTCATTACAGACTATATGTTGATAAGACAATAAGAAGGAAGATAATGTACAAAAATATATCACAAGAAGTGTATCTAGACCATTATACACTTTCATACTAAGGTGATGTACATATTGACTCTGAACTTTAATAGATTTTTTTACACATATTCTGACTTTGCAATTATGGTAAATTGACAAACAATATGTCAAATACAGACATTTTGAGATAGTTTTGAACGATGAAAAAGGAACCATAAGGGCAAAATTCATCAATTGTTTTACTTCATATGCCAGAAATCATAAAAAAAGATATCAAATTTTGTAAAACATATATGAGCAAAATTTGTAAGTCAATACACTGTCTTATATGCCCCAAAGTGGAGCATATCTTAAGTGTGACAAGAAAAACCTTTAAACCTGATTGAAGTTGGTAAGGGTACACAAAAATTGAAAAAAAAATTATGAAAATTTAAAAACGTAAATGTGAAAAAATATTGTAACAGAACGGATACTGATATGAACATAAAGGAAGTTCATATTAATTTATTCACTCAAATTCATTAAAACAGATGCTACATGAGGCCTTTGTAAAATATTTACAGTACATTAATTCAGGTCATAGGTACAAGTATAAGCTATACAGAAATTGAAAATGAGGGAGTACAGAAAAGAAAAAAATATAAATGCATATAATAAATATAATTAATGGTAAATGAGGAAAAAACATTGATTTTTCATTGTCTTAGCATATTATTTTATCATCAGTTGAGAAATTAAATTTTAAGTATATTTGTCTAGCAAAGTAGTGTTTATTATGTTTTTCCTGAATGTTTGACAATACAGTGCATTAAAGTATGATATGGTATTATTCGATTATTTTACCACAGCAATTAAATATATGTCCGTATTTTAAAACTAGTACCGAAGTACTAAGCTACTGGGCTGTAGAGACCCTCGGGGACTAACAATAATTTTTTTAAATCTACAAAAATAGACAAAAGAAAAACTAAAACAGCATTTTCTTGAGAAGAGCTGGGTGGATTTCCTCTAATATCTGAAAATAAATATAATATCAAAGGGATAAAATGATGGGAAAAAAAAGAAATTGAATTAAATTGAAAAACTGACAAAAATTTTAAAAATTACAAAAATTCAGGTGTGAAAGATCCGCTTAAAAGTGGTTTCAAATACCTTGATGTTACTCAAAGCACTCGCTGATAATGATATAAATAACGCACTGGTGGTCGTCTCGCGGTGGTGTGGTAGTAAAATCGGACCCAGACGTTTCACACATATCAACGAGGTTGGGTTAAGTGCAGCAAGAAATATGCAAGTCCCCGTCTGACGCTAAAATCAAAATCATGAACAGTCACAGGTTAAATATATATTAATAGTAACTCACAGTTAACTCAAAGTTAACAGTTGTGTACATTTTTTTTTTAACTTTCATGGCAAATTTGTAATGCCTAAAATATTTATTTCAGTAGTTTTTCATAGGGTTATATTCATGCTGCATGTATATATTTATTTAAGTTTGTGTTTGATATTTTCCGGAATTTGCTAGTTTATACATCGCAATTTTGGATTATTTTTAAAGTCTTGATTTCCGGTGTAGAAATCGTGCAGCATGGATCGTGTTTACTTGTAAGTTTCGATCAATTTTCTACCTTATCACTCAACACAGGGCGGATCTATGTGCATAATTTCAATTTTAATCTAGTGTATAGTATAAAAATATGGTATGGATAAATATTTGTTGTAATTACATTGCAGACATATTCCGTTAATAGATATAACAAACATGGTAACTACAACAAACTGGAAAAAAAAACCGAACAGGAAAGGAATTGAGTATATAGGTTTCCTCCCAACCGAAACTACTTTTCTATAATTTTAACAATTCTTTTTTTTAAGGTTAGCATAAAGTTAGGTTTTTGGTAAACTTTGCATATTTTTGAAATGACAGTAGGCGTGTTTGAGCTCAACTACTTCTTTGTATTGTATATAGATTTGAACTTTTTTATCAACTCTTTTTTTTCTAGCTGTTGGGGAACAGTAAATTTTGCTAAGCATCCACTTTGGAATGGATGACAATCCACATGAAAACTTCCTAAAAATACTTACATTAAATTGCCAAGGATTAGGGGATATGAATAAAAGGAGGGATGTCTTCAAAATTTTAAAAGGAAAAAAATTAAATGTGTATTTTCTTCAAGATACACACTTTGTTGAAAAAGATGAAAGCATAATTAAAATATTATGGGGATATAAGGCTTTTTTTAGTTCGTACAAATCAAATTCACGAGGAATAGCTATCCTCATTAATAATAATTGTGATATGACATTAGTTAACGAATATAAAGATGACAATGGCAATTATCTCACTCTAGATGTAACCATAGACAATCTTCCTTTTTTGTTAGTAAATATATATGGACCAAATTTAGATACACCAACCTTTTATACAAATCTTTTAAACATGATTCAAGATTACTACTCATCACAATATGTGATTATAGGTGGTGATTTTAATTTGATTTTAGATAAGGATCTGGATTCTATGAATTATAAAAACCTAAATAACCCGAAATCAAGAATGGAAGTCTTGAAGATGATGGAGACACTAAATTTAAAAGATATTTTCCGTGAAAATAGTCCAAATTTAAAAAGATTTACCTGGAGAAGAAAAAATCCAATAAAACAAGCAAGACTTGATTATTTCCTAATATCAGAATCATTACTCAATTTGGCCCCTTACGTAAAATTTGAAAATAGTTATCGTTCAGATCACTGTCCAGTTGTCATGGGTGTTAAAACAGATGAATTTCTTAAAGGGAGAGGGTTTTGGAAATTAAATAATTCTTTACTTGCTGATAAAGAATATGTAAATCTCATAAAAGAAAAAATTAAAAATATTAAATTACAATATGCCTGCCCTGTCTATAATTTTGATAATATTGACTCTATTGAAACTGATACAATTCAATTTACTATAAGTGATCAACTGTTTTTAGATACATTACTGATGGAAATAAGAGGAAAATCAATTTCTTTTTCAACTTATAAGAAAAAGAAAATAGCTGAACAAGAATTGCGATTAGAAAAAGAAATCTTAAAATTGGAACAGAACTTGACCCAAGAATCTACTGAAGAACTAGAAAATAAACATGAAGAATTAGAGAACATTAGAAAAATCAAATTTAAGGGTCAATGTATTAGGTCAAAAGTAAAATGGATAGAAGAAGGAGAAAAACCTTCAAAATATTTTACCAGTCTAGAGTCAAGAAACTATCAGAGTAAAGTTATACCTAAAGGAGGATGGAACAATTATTTTTAACCAATTTGATATTTTGAATGAAGTTAAAATGTTCTATGAAAATCTTTATAAAAGTAGGGAGAATGTGGATTCTGGAAGTATTCATGACAAATTAAAAATATATGATGTCCCAAAATTAAATAAAAAAGAATCAGAAAGTCTTGAAGGCCATTGACCAATTCTGAAGTCCTTAATTATTTGAAAAATATGAAAAATGAGAAAAGTCCTGGACCAGATGGTTTTACTTGCGAATTTTTCAAATTCTTTTGGCAGGATATAGGTGCCTTTATTACAAGAGCAATAAACAACTCATATGAATTATCACACTTTACTGAATCAAATAAGTTAGGTATAATAACTTGCCTACCAAAACCAGGAAAACAAAAACAATTCTTAAAAAACTGGCGCCCAATCAGTTCGTTGAATGTGATTTATAAAATAGCCTCAGGCTGTATTGCTGAACGATTGAAAACCGTATTGAATAAAATAATAAATAAGGACCAAACTGGCTTTTTAAAGGGAAGATTCATAGGTGAAAATATTAGACTGGTTTATGATTTAATGCATTACACAGAACAAAAGCAGATTCCAGGCTTATTAATGTTAATTGATTTTGAAAAAGCTTTTGACACTATATCATGGAAGTTTATATACCAAACATTAGACTTTTTTAATTTTGGGAAGTCAATTAAAAATTGGATTCAAACTTTTTATAATGGAATTAAATCATGTGTAATACAGAATGGAATTTCTTCTGACTACCTGTTCCCTCAGAGGGGATGTAGACAGGGGGACCTAATTTCCCCATATCTTTTTCTAATTTGTGCTGAAGTTCTTGGGATTCTGATTCGAAATAATAAAGACATAAAAGGAATTATAATTGATGGGGAGGAATATAAACTTTCACAATATGCTGATGATACTTCAATTATATCTGATGGATCACCACAGTCTATGGATGGTATATTAAGAGAACTTGACTATTTTGCACTTATATCTGGTCTGAAAATTAATTTCACTAAAACTAAAATGGTTTGGATTGGCAGTAAAAAATTTTCCAAAGAAGTTTTTCATCACTCGAGATGGAAGTTAGATTGGAATAATTCTACTTTTGATCTTCTTGGTGTAAAATTTTCTATTAATTTAGATGAAATGGTTGATCTGAATTACCCCTCAAAATTAAATGAAATAAAGCAGTTGATAAAACAATGGCAGTTAAGAAAACTTACTCCAGTTGGTAGATTAGCAGTGATTAAATCCCTGATTATACCAAAAATGAACCATTTGATATTGACTATTCCGAACCCTTATAAGGAACTCCTAGACGAATTTGAGAAAGACCTGTACTACTTTTTATGGGGAAGTAAAATTCATAAGGTTAAGAAAAATGTTATGATTCAAGATTATAGAAATGGGGGGTTGAAAATGATTGAATATGTAGATTTTCTATGTGCATTAAAATCAACATGGTTCCGAAAACTAATTAACTCAGATACAAAATGGCTAAAACTTCTTGAATCAGAATTAGGAATAAAAGTTGAATCTCTATGGGTAAGAGGTTTAGACTTTACTGTTAATATGTGTAATAAAATAAGTAACAAGTTTTGGAAAGAGGTTTTACTTAATTGGGTAAAGATCATTGACTCTGGTCAAAATAATATGCAAATTCTTCATGAACATATATGGTTTAATTCAAGAATTAAAATGAACAACTCATCCATATTTTTGAAAAGTTATTTCGATACAGGCTTTGTTTTTGTAAGAGATCTGTTTGACTCTGAAGGAAAATTTGTAAGCCTTGAGTACCTCACAAATCTTAACGTAAAAACAAATTTTGTAGAATATGCAGGTTTAAAAGTAGCTGTTTTAAAAACATTGAAAAGTATTGATATTGAAAAAAGAGAAACTGGACCTTTTATCCCTAATTCACTTTATATTTTTTATAAAAGTACAAAAGGCTGTAAAGACATGTATAGTTTACTCATTAAGAAGAAAAAGGAAGCAATTAAGGCACTAGAAAAATGGGAAAATAATGGAATATTTTTGGCGATATAGACTGGAATAAAATATTTGAACTTCCTTTTAAAGTAACAAAAGAAGCAAAATTTCAGTGGATGCAATTTCAAATTCTGCATAGGATTATTGCAACAAATAAATACCTTTACAATCTCAAACTAATTGATTCACCTGTATGTTCCTTTTGTAAACAAGATGTCGAAACGATTGAACACTTATTTTTTGAGTGTTTCTGCGTTAAAAAAATATGGTGTCACATTGAGGAATGGTTTATAAATAAGTTTCATTTTACCATTAATTTTGATAGAAAGGATATACTTTTTGGCTAATTCAACAACAAAAACATGTTTAGACTACACAATATATTAATACTTACTGTTAAGCAATTTATTTTTGCTAGTAGGTTTAAAAATGTGCCTAAACTAAGCATCTCAATGCTAGAAAAAATATTGTGGATAGAATATTAGTCGAAAAAGTTATACTTTTAAGAAACTGTAAATTTTCAGAATATGAAAAATATTGGAAAATTATTTGTGATATGATATAATGTATTTATTTTTCTCAAGTTTATATACAAATGTACAAGTATGTTAAAATACTTAATACTGTTCCCCCCACCTCACTTTTTTGCACCCTTTCACCCCCTTTTTCCTTTCTTTAATTTTATCTCTGTATATAAAGCTTTCACAGTGAATATTCATTAAAATGTACAATATGTCATATACAATTTTAATGTGATTTTGAAATGCAACATATATTTACTACAAAGAAATTATATTTAATATGAAGTATCAGGCAGTAGAAATGAAAGTATGTATTGAATGTTAACTAATATATTGTATAGTCTGTATATGTGAAAGCACAAATAAAATCTATGAATTAAAAAAAAAAAAAATACCTTGGTGTTGGTTTTTTATATACGTATTTCATCAAAACTTGCACAAGTATTGAAAAAGAACAAGTAGAGCATTTTCAAAAAGCTTACCGTCTCTAGCAACAATCTTAAACAGTAAACTGACCTAACCTATCAGACCGTATAATTCTTGAAAAATTCTCGGCTTTGTATTTCTTCATTTGTTTTTTCTGACATAAGCCCTACCAAGTTAAAGTAAACAGATGCTCGGCTGTCACGGTAAACCTCGACTCGAGATCATTCGGCAAACCTCGCGATCTGCTGATTCCGTCACCTTTGTGATCTGTAGATGCATTGTAGATGAGGTACGATTCGGCCGAGGTGTTGCCGAGTGCTGCCGAGATTAGAAAGACAGTGCAAAACAAAGGGAAAAAGAATTCAGACAAGCTGTAAAGCCTGCATGCAATAAAGATCAATTCTGTTAACAATGAAAATATAGAAACGTTTTTGGTAATTGCTATTAAAAAAGTAGCATTTTATTTCGAATTAATTACTGCCATTTTCCAGTGTTCGTTTTGTCATATTTTTTACGATTGAAAATCTTAAAAATCTGTTAAGTCGTACGAAAATTAGATCATCAGAAAATTATCTCCCTTGCCTTGAACAGCATTTCAACCAATGAAATAATTGAAAATTTTCTCATCATGCAATTTCTACCAATCACAGAAGAGAGGAAGTGCATATTCCGAAGACTGTAAAATACTTCAACTCTGTATACCGTCTTCCAAGGAAGACGGTAATCATGTCAAACAAGGACATCGAAAGAATTTCGTTTTGTATTGTTTTTCAAATGAATTTAAGTGAAAACCCACACGTTTCCACTCAAAAGACAAAGACATGTATTTAGTGAATTCATAGTATTGAGAAAGGTAGGTTTACTTACCGTTTTTATCCAACTTGTATGTATTATCCTGTGCTACAGATGACATGACATGTAAATGGTAAAAAGCGGGTAAAAGAAATTCCTGTAACGAAATTCCTACTTCGTTTTAAATATGCACGTTCTCCATACAAAACAGCTGATAACTAATGTTGATCAAACGTTTGAGTTATATAATAATTCCACTTATTGTCGAAGCGTTTTGGTGATTTCATGAAGAGTTTCAATTTTACCGGGTATAACCACACATTCGGGGTGAATACCTATTGTGAACAGGGTATCCCCTTGGCGATTGGAAGATGATACATTTGCCTTATCTGTTTTAATTTGCATTTTTGGATATATTTCGCTGGGAAGCATATATGCCTTTTGAAAGAAGCACCAATTTTGGAGTTTATGGAAACAAATGAGTGGTTTGACACGTAATGTTCAAATATCATGGTGACAAGGCTTCGTTTTTTTAATACCAAATTTTTAATTACTTATTTATTCTAATACGTTTGTAAATATGTTTTTTTGTAAATATATAAGTCGAAATTGAATAAATTGACAAACAATTCATATTTAAAGAAAAGGTACATTGGCCATTCTCGTCGCCTTGAGGGGATACATTTCGTCCACAATATCCTATATTCTGTTATACCCGGTGATTTATAGGTGTTGAGTGAATTTGTTTAGGACAGAATCAGATCATTTCGTACCAATATGGCGTTTCGAACGGAAGTACGCCATGTTGTGACGTTGTAGAGAGCCTCTTTAAGTGAATAATCTTGTTTTTTTTTTTAAATGACGACCGTGAAAACTTATTTTATAAAATGTGATAAAACAAATCTAAGAACACGTGTATTTTTGTTCTTATAGTCATCGAACATATTAATAGCCCAATTATTTGTTTTCCTTTCATGGGAAAAAGCATCTTGTATTATTGATGTACATGTAAGGTATAGCATAACCTTTTGTCATTTTAACTTTAAAGCTTTTAGGCTGCGTGATTTACCCCTATGTATTTGCCTAACAAGAATATTCCGACCATAACCTTTTTTTGTATAAAAAAAGACACTGGGTCATTATTCTACAAGGTCATTTTTCTACAACCCACACGGAGAAAAATGACCCCAGGCCATAATTTCTACAAAAAAGTGGGTCATTTTTCTACGTAGAATATTTCTACGTAAGTGCCGAGTATAGGACAAAATTTGCAGCTCTCCACCGGCAAGTGGTGGCGTCTCCATATGAGTGAAAAATTCTCGAGAGGGACGTTAAACAACATACAAACATTTCCGACAATGAGGGACACAATATATTATAATATAATATATTATAGAAAAGAGACTCTAATCTTAAAGGAGAAACTCCAAAGGATAACTTTGTCAGATTACACCTATTTTGCCTATCAAAATCTTTCAAAGACATTTCTTTACTGCAATATTACTTGAAAACCTTTCAGACCTTGGCTATTATTTTCTAAAATAAATAAGATTGTTTCTTTTGTCAGACACATCTCGTTCTCAGAATATATAGTTTGTGTACTTATATCAACGTCAAGTACCCCTAGTTT
Organism: Saccostrea echinata; assembly: GCF_033153115.1. Lineage (NCBI taxonomy): Eukaryota > Metazoa > Mollusca > Bivalvia > Ostreida > Ostreidae > Saccostrea > Saccostrea echinata. Next base: position 167,340 of record NW_026889846.1, read on the forward strand.
TTAAAGTGATAAACGTTATATACGAAGAATGCTTGAGAAATACTGAGACTTTAACTCAAGAGAAGAAAGGGATGAGTTCATTTAAGTTCATCATTTAATTTTATCGAGAACGAATAATAAAATATGCAAAATCTTTTGTTGAAAGCATAAGTCCCGGTGAAATTTTATACTTGCATATGTCCACTGATCTGGAAAACTCAGCAGAGATGATCATAACATCATTTTAATGTTTTGGATTAGGTTTTTCATCACGCTAGTTCACTCATGTTGTATTACACAACTGTTTCGTGAAACATTAAGAATAGGCATTTAAAGTCTAAAGGAATATATTTGCCTTTCAATTCATCTAGACACGACGAGTAATATAGAAATACTTCTCCATTTTATATGCAGACATTAATTATGTTGTATTTAAATAGCTTCGACGTGCAATAGGTGCAATTTGGTTCAATGGTTTGAATTTATAAACTTCTATTAGTTAAAGTCGACATTGTGAAAATCTTTAATAATAAGTTAACCAAACTTGTAGGCGGTTTTTAAGCAACTAAGAAAAGAATTCGAACTTGGTTTCAACCATAAACCCCATTTCAACCCAGAAACGTGACTAAATTTAAGAAATGAAAGAAACAAATGATATGGTAGACATACAGATTACTTATAAATATAGTATAGACAGTCATAAAGTTGTTAAATTTTTTGCATTTTATCGAATATTCGGCAAGTTATGCACCCTTTTATTCACAGCTCGTCCAGTTTTTCGTGAATTTACCCACATCCTTTATTGTATTTTCTTCTGTCGATACCAATTAATTCTATATCACAGAAATGTATTCTTCTGCCTTTTGTACGAAATCACACTACAGATCATTTTTGTTCTGATTATTCAACCTATTTTTATACTTTCTATTTTCATTTTCACTTCAGATTTACATGTGCTAGTCTTACGAAATGTTTTAAGAGGGGTTGGCTGTTTCCTTTTAATTATCATTGACTTAACATCTAAAGCTAGCCCGAAAAATGGTTTGAGAATCCAGTGAAAGTGCATTTTGTCATCTTTAATGTATAGTCAACAGCGAAAATATGCGCCTACCCTTATTGCACGCTCATCAATACATACTGCATCCTTTTAATGGGCAACAGATTAGTGATATCTGGGTTATTGACCGTTAGTACGGTGTTTGTTAAAGTTTACACAAGATTTTGTACTTAGAATTAAAGATGACACAATCAGTCAACAGCTTGCCTTTGATTTTCTTACTACTTGTTGAAAAATTGCTCAGTTATTTTTCTCTGCAGGAATTTAATACATAAAACCTCTCTTTCTAATTGATTGATTGTATCTTGTTTGACGTCTCATTCGAGAATTTTTCACTCATATGGAGACGTCACCGTACGCCGATGACGGGCTTCAAATTTAGACCTTTACTCGGCACAGTGAGAGTTCTTTGTCGTGCCAATGCCTGCCGTGACACGGGACCTACGTTTTTAAGGTCATACTCGAATTAAGACCCACGACTTTCACTTCTGGTTCCGGGTGCTTGGCGAAGGAACAGTCACTACCTATACGTCCATTCAAGTTATTTAATCTTACAATCAAATATAACCGTTTTCACTTATTAGGAAAAAATACTGATCCATCATCAGCTATTTAATCAAACGTGATTTCTTAATAAAAACAAATTAATCAAACATATCTGAATCACAATGAATGAATGATGAATAAAATATCTTTCATCCACTGTTCTTTACAGAGACACTTATAATCAAAATACTGTAGTCAAATATCCTTTTGGCAATTTCTGCGTTGTTGTCGTCAATGGTTTTGAGATCAGATCGCTCTGAATAATCCTTGACCTTGAAATTGTATACCAATTTTACCAGCGATTGAGACGTAGTTTATTGAACCATTAGCTCGGAATAATATGACTGGTAAACTAAAACGAAAGTAGACGGATTTTTTCTTTATAATACATAAGGTAAGAGCATGTGTCTGTTTATCCTATTATGTGTATTTGTAAACACTACATTTTTCGGAATTTCATAGATTTATTGACTAGACAAAAATCCAGTTTCTCTGTTAAATTACTCATAAATTGATTATATGTACAACCTTGTATCATTTGATGTTTAAAATGCTTTCGAAATCTTCTGCCAAAAAAGAAGAATAGGCTTATTATTATTATTATTATTATTGATTTAACTAATTTCATAAAGGTGTTTCTTATTGCTCTGATTCGAATTAAACATAAGCATCGCTGTTGAGCAATGCCCTTGTTTATTGACTGATATATTTTAAAGCTTTATGGTTGAGGGGCGGCGTCAAATAAAAAAGCAAAGAAACACAAATTATGTTTAGTAAAAAATAGATTTTTAAGTGAAACTGCACATCAGCAGTCCCAGCCTAAAATTGCATGGTTAATCAACATCTACCTCCCTTTGTTAGAAGAGTATGTTGTCAAACACATGTAAATCGTGTTTGTAATTGGCGCTGTGCACAATGAAATTTCTCGATAAATTGCTATTGATACATGTGCAGGTAGAAATTCGGGTAGTATTTCAGGAGTCCGAAGTGTAGTTATTAACTCCCCATGCTACAATTTAATTGAACAAAAGTTTGTCAAATCCCCCGTGTGATACCTACATGTAGTTACCCGTTGTCATGTACAGGCATGTGATTTGTTTTAAACGAATCAGCTGTCAGTATGTCAGCCAATGAGGGAAATTGATAGAAAAGAGGTAAAGGTCGCTCAGAATGTGATGTAATAAGAAAGGATACGCGTTTATGAAATTCATGATAAGGAAATACATTGTCTTAGTATTTAAATATTAATGTATTATGGAAGATTCAGTATGAACATTGTTCAAATTGATAATAATTGACTTCAAAAATCAATGATCGAACATTTATACTAAAATTAGTTTGAAAATCCATGTTTATATGATTTTGTGAATTAATGTTTTAGATATTCCCCCTGCATATGTCTGCTATTTTTGTTTCGAAAACCATGGCGTATAATTTCCCATATGTTTTCAGACAATGCTGAAAACCATTTTATTTTTAATCAAAAGCAGTCACTATAAACAGTTATTGAAATCATCAGTTATAGAAAGCAAAGTGCAGAACACCTTAGATTTACCATCATAGAGAAGTCTTATGTTTTTGTCTATTTCAGCTGCTCATCGAAAAGGATGTCACATACAGCATGAGTTAAAACATACTTAGAGATAAATCTGACGGATAAAATGTCGTGCGTAATTTTACATCTTACAATTTAACAAATTTAACATGATTTTAAACATTCGAATTTAACCGTAATACTTTTTTAAAAGGAATAATGCAGTATTACTTACAAAAAGCATATTTTCATTTTTAAACTGGGCATATTTATTGAGACTCAATACAGTTCCTATATACTTTCTTTTTTATATGATTAATGTTTTTATTTTGTTTTGTTTTGTTTTTTTATCTTTTTGTTCAGGAAAATTTCTCCGGTTAGAGATGCTCAAACTAGAGTACACATTCCGGAACATCCTGAAAGTTACCCTGGGATAGAAATGGTAAACATAAGAGTATCATATTTCTTTGAAGCAGTATACTGATATTTGTGAATGTAAAAGTTACAGATAACGTACAATGATCGATTTCGTCAATCTAGAGAACAAAATATCGTGCACAGGAAAAAAACACGGACTTCTGGAAATACCGGTGGTTGAATCGGGTGCCTAGGAGAAGTAATCACCCCCCGTTGACCGGTCTTACTTGTCATGAGCCCATATGTATTGATAAGATATACGAAGTAAACTGCAGTCAAACCAAGTATACAAGCAATGACTCAATGGTTTGAAACAAAATGCGACCCAAAAATAGGTTGTATTTACATATAATTTCGTTGTAGTAGTAAAAACAGTCAAATTTGCAAAATGCTTACTTTAAATGGGGTTGTTGAAATCCATGCAACTTAAATTTAATTGTCTGTAGTATGCCTCTGTTAAATATATATATCGTACTCGGACCTTGCGCATTGAACCATCTGGAAGACATTAACACCTTTGCAATTGATGCTGGAATATCACTACATAAGGAAATTGAAGATAGAAAAGTTGATGTCCTCACGTTTGTCCTACATTTTTGTTATAAGTTAGCCATTATCGTCTATTGCCAGTAAAAATTTAGATATTTTAATAGAAGAAGTGGAAGGTAACCCAACAACAAAGCTTTATGATAAATGAGATACCTTAAACTTTTCAATCGTCATCTTCCCTTAATTATGTAGCAATATACCTTCATAACCTGCATTTGTGGTTTATGTTTCTCAGGTGATTTGATACGCAAGAGCATGCTCTACGTATGCACAATTTCTAAAACGAGGTAAATTTTTTGACAAACAAGTTGATGAAACAAGAATATCAAAAGTCTCGTTTGAAGTCATCATTTTGCAAGTTTTATGGTCGATACAATGACCTTGTCAGCAAAAATTACCTGTCATTAAGTCAAATGTTGACTGACATTTTTCATATTTATTGTTAGGCCATTATTTATGCACTGAATTGCCAACGGATCTTTCCGTTTTTCCCCGATCATGACAAGGAGCACACGGCGGATGTGACCATCGACAGGGAATGGTCACTCCATTGTGGCACCTGATCTCTTTTTTGATTGATATTTTTGGAGGTCCGTATTTGCTCTACTCCCGATTTATGTTGTTTGAATGGACTTTGAGCTCAAATACTGTTCGTTATCTCTATATTTCATAGTATTTTTTTTAAATTATCTATATTGCTTTATTGAGGCCCTGGGCACCCCCCCTCCCCCCCCCCCCCCCCGGCACCTTGATCTAAACAATTTACAATCAACATTACTTTAAAAAATTCATCTTTTCTAATCTAACAATTCTCGAAGAAAAAAATTATTTTTGTTTAATCCTATATATTTCATTGTAAAACTTTGATTCTCTATTCCGACTTTACCCTAACCACGGGGATCAATGGTCTGAACAATATACAGTCTACACTATCTCAGAAAGTTATCAACGAAATTCTATCTTTCCTAGTTTAGCAGTTCTAAAGTTCAAAATTTTTCCCATATATATTAAAATGAAACCTTGATTTCCTGTTTTGGCTCTGGAATTTTTCACCTAAATTTCAACTTTTCTGGTCCAGTATTTCTTGAGAAGAGATTTTTCCTTTTTTCTTTATTTAACTTTATTTATAGAGGAAAAGAACCATAAAGAAAAAGCAGAAACGATCGATCTTTAAAACACAAAATAAACAAATTAAAATGCAAAAGAAATACATTGAAACTCAAGAAAAAGACATTGACGCGTATGATAAAAAAATTGTAAAGAAAGAGGAAAGCATTCCTGACCTGGAGAAAAAAATTGAATTGAAAAGGGAAATCATTAAAAAGAAAGAAAAGAACATTGATATTGAAATAAACAACATCAAAAAACGAGAAAGAAAACTCGATGATCAAGAGCAAAATATTGCAGAGCAAGAGCAAAGTATTGATGAGCAAGAGCAAAACATTGACGAGCTAGAACAAAGCATTGACGAGCTACAGCAAACAATTGATCAGCAAGAAAAAAATATTGGTCAGCAAGAAAAAAACATTGTTGAATTAAACTATTATATCAAATCAAAAGAAGAAAGTATTGTAAAGCTGATGGAATGCATGGAGGAGCGCGATGAAGGCAAAGATAACATCAGAGAGATTGAGACAAACGATAAAGAAGAAGATGAAGAACGTACCTTTGAAGAAGAGATAAGGCTATATATTGATCGGGAAAGTAAAATCATTGATAAGGAAAAAGGACACATCAAACAGCAGATCAAAAAAATCAAACAGCATAAGGAAACAAATAAACAGCAGAAAGAAAGCATTGCACAGAAAAGGGAAATTATAAAACAACAAAGGGAAAAGATAGAACAGCAGAGAAAAAGTATTGAAGAGGAGAAGACGCATTGTAAAGGAAGGAAATCATATAAATATAAGGTAATGAATTCTTAAAGAATGGTTTAATATTCTTTTGAATTGGTATATTTGTACTTTCATAAACGTAAAGATTAACATACATTCATTAAGCTTCCTTTCTTTTAAGGTTGACAACATTGGTATTCCAACTCTTACGATTTTGGCAGCAGCAATGATGGTAAATATGCTACAGATGGTTATTTCTAGATAGGTTAAGATCGGTATATTTAAAGTGGTATGGGATACCAAAGAAACTTCTCCTACATATATATATATATATATATATATATATATATATATATATATATATATATATATATATATATATATATATATATATATATGGATAGATAGATATATATATATATATATAGAGAGAGAGAGAGAGAGAGAGAGAGAGAGAGAGAGAGAGAGAGAGAGAATATCAGGTGCATTTAAAATTTAAAGATCCCAACGGAAGAGTTATCCTTCTTTATTTTCTAAGGGTTGAAATAACTTGGGTGCTACATGTATCATTTTTCAAACTTAAAAAAATCGCACCTTTTTTGCAATGGTTGTTTCAACTTTGAACTGTTTTTAAACAATGCATGGACAATCGCTTTCCAAGACGAGTCTCGTTCAGAGCAATTGCATTCATCTAAAAGTTTCGGGACTATATACAACAATTTCAGCTAGTTGATTTGTGACTAAACAGTTACTTCTTGAATAAAATAACAAAGAAGACCAGTTTTGGTTGGCGTGATAATTGATTGGTAATAATTCAGCGCAATGTGAAGTAATCATACATTTCAAAGCCTCAGGACACACAAGGTGCTGTACAGTTACTCAAACTTTTGCTTAAAAGTGTTCACAAGCAGCGATGTTTAAACTATCTTTTAAACGGATTGCATGATTTTAATGTCCGTATTACAACCATAAGTACTTTATATACTAGCGAATTTTCGGTCTTTTAAAACTTAAATAGCGACTTGTGAGAACTTGCATTAAAATTGCTTCAAAGTGTTCTTTTAAACGGTGTATTTACAAAGAGCTAGGTTCACTTTATGCATAAAATGGCCCTGTAGATATACCAATTTATTGACTAATACCCCGTGTACCATTTTCAACATCAATATAAAGTAGAGGGTTAGTGCTTTCATTTTATGTAACAGAATTTCCTTTGAGGAGTCCAGGCATTGGAAAACAGGTTGTGTGAAATTGCAATGTAATTGAATTTTGCAGAAAACAGGTGTTTTTGAGAACTTTCAGCGAAAAATTAAAATATGAGCACACCTCTCGATCCAAAAATTAAAGTATGTTTTATAATCTTCATTAAAAGTTCATTATAATACATTCACACATTTTGGATCGGAGGTTGTGCTGTATACGAAATATTGAAAAATGGCATCATATTTTGTCCATTTTTGAAGAAATATTCAGGATATGTGAATAATGACGCAATTCATGACGTCATAATGCATTGACTAGAAAGAAAATTACGTCATTTTCAGTAGATATTCATTCACCAAGTGCTCAAGTATTATTTATTGTCAAAAATGTCCTTTGCATTAGAAGAGTGTATATCTTATAAAAATATCACCATTTCAAAAGTAATTATTTTAGGTTTTCAATGAAGGTAAAAATAAGAACTATTTACATTCTAATAATCCAATGGAACAATGTATATTGTGAGCAGAGCAAACACCGATCTCTGATCTAAATTTCAAGAAGATGTGATCGAGATCGAGAGACATCTACGGTCATATTTGCAACAATGCATATGGAGAAATGGTGTTCATTCTGCTGATTTGCATATCGGTCATTTTGGAACAATAATGGCCGCCGAATCTATAAAGGTTTGTATAGAGAAAATACAAAAAATCGCGAATTTTTATATCCTAACTATTTCGGATAAAATTCTTCCGCCGATGGTTTGATTCTTCTTAATATCTTCTACCGGAAATGACAAGATTGTTGAAACCAAAGTGAAAGTTGCGACCGCCTTTTTGATTTGAAAATTCGAAACGAGAGTATATTGTTTTAATGAAGGAAAGAGCACAGAATTGGTGTTTTTATCATTTTTTATGAGGAAATGTAAGTGTTTATTACAAGTTGACAGAGTTCTTCTGCTGATTAAGAGGTGCAGGAGAGAGCCTATTTTTATATAATACATATGTTTTACCATTCCACGAGGAGTTACGACCGCCTTTTTAATTTGAAAACTTACGGCAATTTTTTGCATCAGCGTGACCTACTTTATATAGGGAAAACGGTGTCCCGAGTCGTCAGCTGTTATTCACACAAATTTCTACCCATATAACTATGACAGAGCCTCGAAGAAAAAAACAAAACGAAGCAGGCTTGCAGGTTTTAACATAAAAATTTAAAGAAATGGAATTTCGAGTTTATTTAGTATCTTATGAATATTAATGAGAAATAAATCACGTGGAAGCAATCTCATGAATAAATTGCACACAATTTCTCCATATGGAGTCATTTACGATTACCTCCGGTGTTACCAGAAGTGACGTCATTTTGACGACTTTAAATGATCTCCTTCTCATTTTGAACAACTATACTTCTATGATGCTATACAATTCCAAACACTTTCTGAGATATTGAGAAAACCGTTCTAGCTCCCTAATTTTAGGGGACAGCTCCTTATTGTTCATATCCTTTGAAAGATTTTTTTTTTTTTGAAAAGAATTGTGTCTCTCACATCTGCTCATGTTGCTGTATCATTGCTGATGTATATATATATATATATATATATATATATATATATATATATATATATATATATATATATATATATATATATATATATATATATATATATATATATATATATATATATTGAAAGGATATCAAAATTGTATTTTCAAATTGTATTCTCACAGTGTGAGAATATCAGGAGTGCGGTAAAACTTTCTATTTTCCTTTCCCTCACGAAGGTTGTTTGAAAAAAATCCCTAGCATTTTATAAGATAGATATAATAAGCCATCCTGACAAAGACTAATAGTTAATATACTGCCAAATTTTTCCATATTTGTCGTTAAAAATCCGTGTTTTACAACTTTTTTCAATCTCGCAATCGCTTAGCTATGACGTCTCAACCGCTCAAGATGACGTCACAGCCTATGACACTGTGTTACGAAAAGACAGAGGCAAAGGGAAAATCTAAGAGATTGTAATACAGAGAAGATTCAGTGTTTTGTAGATGAATTCATATGGAATTTATTTCACGAGTGGGACAGGATCCCAGTCGAGAGACTTTTACGGCCTTTTGGACATCACGCAGTTCAGTTGAGGCAACATTTTCTATAATCAAAGTACTGAAAGTACTGGGAAGCGCTAAGCATACTGCAATTTGAAATTCATCAGAATTATTTTGAATTTACATTGCCTGTTTTATTGGAATTTAAGCAATACATGTATCTTGACAGTGCGGCTGCGCTAGGGCGAGCACAGTTTATACTTTTCTTCTTCGGATTAAAAATATGACATTAAACCCCCAAAAGTATTTTGTACTATTGTTGAAATACTTAAAAAATGCTTCAGTATTTTTTACGGACGTTTGATGCTTTACACCATTCTTTACTTGTTTATGTATGATTTTAACTACCACGAAAAATGTGTTTAGAGGGAAAATATCTAAAGCACTGTTGTGTTAGTTTAAAAGGAATACTGAAAAGAATTGCCCGTAATTTTTCTGCTATTTCCATGATAAATAATTCAACAGCCCAAGAAAAAAAATACAATACATTAATATCAATTATTAATAAATCTTCATGGAGGTATACAACATTGTTTTATACTGATTTATGTTGTCCTCATTAAGTTGCTTAGCAATCAAATCGGCAACACGCGCACATCTTTACATAAACTATTTCTTCTTAGTTTCCTATTTCATACAAGTATTACACTGCTTAACATTTCATCGGCGCTATTCCTGTCCATTGATAAGAACGTTTAATAAAGGTTTTTGCATTTTTCGCCATATCTTGCGCTCTGCACACACAATTTTAAAGCACAATATTCCGAGAACTTAGTTTTCCTATTTGAGTGGATTCGTTGAAAACACAGCCACCACGTGCCCTACATGTACGTACAGCCGCATACTGCCTCTCCTTACGAAATATTTACATAATATTTTTACCCATATTACAAGTATAGAGTACAACACCAGAATAGACAGTTCATGAATGCATTTCAGTCTGTTACTAACTAATATTGAGATGCGAAAATCAGCTTCATTGATAGCTCTCTGCATGGTGCAAGGGTGATAATAGGAATACTTGTTTTTAGCCTGAAATAAGGATCTAGAAGAAGAAATAATACTTTATATGGATATAAGTTATATAGAACATACATATATAAGTACATTGTAAATCAATTTTATGCGAAATTTTCTACTAAATAACTCAATTCCAGTTTGAGGTTTAAATACTTATTAAAATCCCATCTGAGTTTCAAAAATATGTACTTATTCAGTCACTACCTTACATGTACAAAACATATAGTAAACCGTTTTTAATTAAGCATTTGCGCCATAGATGCAGTAATTGTTAGCTACATGGTACACAGTTGATGAGTGCCGACACGAATTTTAAATGAACTACAATGTGTAGAGATAAGCATGAGAAGAACCGCCCTTATCTACTAACTGTGGATTTTCGAACAATGTACATGCATATCTTTACCTTACTAATTGACTCCTATTATTAGAACTGTACGTAACTCAGTATTACACTAAAATAGCCAAAAGAGAGTCGGGGATTTCCAGTTGCATATTTTTAGAAAACCCGGTAGAGTTATCTAACTTCCTTAGTGGCGCTGGATCGCGAATGGAAGTAGATTTTCGATGACAGTAAGCGCTTTGCGCTGCGCTTAGCGCTTAAAAAGACACTGAAAACAAGGCACTTAAAGTTAAACGGTCTTATTTTCTAGCATGAAATTCTACTTGAAATATCTTTGTGTCCTCTTAAAGAGTTTGTCCTTCGCTTTTAATATTGATATTTTTTGACATCATGTGACCTTTAGTAGTCACATGGACTCCTATATTCCCTAACAAAAAAAATACTATAGTTAACTTTAGTTAACTGCAGTGATAACTTTGACACTATGAAAACCATAGGTAACTACAGTGATAACTTTGACATTTTGATTTACTATAGTGATAACTTTGACAATTTAATTTACTTTAGTGAAAACTTTGATTTTCTATAGTGATAACTTTGAAAAACTATAGTGATCACTATGAATACTTTGATTTACTGTGGTGAAAACTTTGATTTACTATAGTGATAACTTTGAAAACTTTGATTTACTATAGTTACAACTTTGACACTATAGTGATCAGTTTGAAACTTTGATTCACTAAAGTGATTCCTATGACACTATAGTGATCACTTTGAAAACTTTGATTTACTATAGCGATAACTTTGTAATTATAGTATTTTTTTGTTAAGGTTAGCTTAGAATATGAAATATCAAATTTAACCGAAAAGTTCAAGGGCAAGGCAAAGAAAAATTACACTGCACAAGCTTTTCATGTGTCCCTAAATATCTATCCTTTCTTAAAAATAATGCTCATTTAATTAGATTACTGGTATTATTAAAGTATTCAGTTAAAGCAAAGACCGATATTTTTTAAAAATAGGGTACTTTCCACGTTTCAGTGGAAATGATAAATTACATAGTAAATTACAGAGAAATGATCATCATTTTCAAAATGTATGCAGTAAAATAAACAATTTAATGCAAAAACCTTCTTCAGATGTTGCATTGTCCTTGTACATTTAAGTTTAAAATCGAAATCTTGAATCATTCATTCTAAATATAGTTTTCAAACGCATTCGTGACCCGACACGGGAGAAAACTCTTTGGTATTTATAGAATTTGTTTACCTCGCGAATTTGAACGTACATGTAAGATCTACGGACTATGTTTGGATATTTTCAGCTTATCAAAACAATATGCATATGAAAATTTTGTCTTTACTTTCTTTTGTATGTTTTCGTCCTTTCCATACACCAGACAAGAAGTTTTTAATACCTCTGTATTTACTCGAAGAGATCTATATATCGTATACATATATATAACAATCATGTTTGTCGGCACCGCTGCATACTTCATATAAGTAAGATTGAAAAAATGTCCATTCCTAAGTTTCAATCATTTCTGATAAACATGTACATATAGACATGTAATGAGAAACTATTTATTTCCCCACACACAAACATGATAAAAATATTATATATCTACAGCAGAATGAATTTCACATTATGATTTTTCCTTAGTGATTCTCTAAAATCTTGTTTTATTGTTTAGGAGTTCTACATGTAGTTAAAATAAAAAAAAATCAGATATAAGAACCAGGTGGGGGTCATTTACACCTGTTTATATAATTAGTCCTGTCCTCCTTTCTGCATATCTAACCTTATACTTTGCTCCTTAGCCCCTTTGATAGTTCTAAGGGTAATGATGTATACTTAGGTGACAAAAAATAATTGATTAAATTCGTTTGTTGACTTGTAAACATCATAATCTGGTTTTTATTTATTAGGATATATTGTAACGCAAATTTCTTCTAGCGGGGGTGCTTTCATTTTTTTTTTGAGAAAATATAGCTAACAATCCTAAAGCTTGTATATAGAAAAAAAAAATTATCACAGGAATATGACCCTCCTCTTCCCCCCCAAAATAAATTAATGAATGAAATATGGAAACAACGAACACTATTTAAGCTCAAAGTCCACCAAAACAATACAAATCGGTAGTAGAGCAAACACGGACCTCAAAAAGCATCAGAGGTGGGATCATGTGCCATGGAGGAATGAGCATCGATTTGTCTTGTTTTAATTGACTATGAGCTTGAATACTGTTCGATATCTCCATATTTCATTACCTAAGGTAGTGATGAATGAAAGGAGACATCGAGTATAATAGGTTTATTGTAAGACCGATATCCATAGCTTCGTTTACGTCTCTATGTACTTTTAAAAACCCATCACATTCACATTGCTACACAGTGAGTTTAAAAGACTCCCAACACTATCGACTTTGTCGTTGCTACCTTATCGAAAGGCCGTGCCTAGTTTTCTACTCCTGTTTTCTTCTCGTTGTCTACGGAAAGGGGTACTCAGTGATGGGCTACTAGTATGATGGTAAATCTTTTCTACAATTCTAACTTTCATTGACAAAATAGAATGATCATGTAAATTAAAATGCTGGTATACTGCTGACCCCCGTTGTTAATCTATGCCCATATATTCTTTTATTAAGTGAACCCTTGGTTTCACCAACAAAATAAGCCACAAAGGGTACATTCTATTCCGTAGATAACATTAGAAGATTTGCAATTCAGATTCAAAGAAAAGGAGAGTAACAATAAAAAGACTAGTTTGACTACACCTATAATCATAGAATTAAAACTTTTTTGAGTCAAGTGATAAGTGGTATAATATACCAGTATTTGGGCTTATTTGTACCTAAAAACCATGTTTTTGCAAACCTGGATTTTCACATCTTTACAGCCTTAAAAGCTGACATTCATATCACTTTTGCCATTGAAAAGATTACAGTCAAAGTTTTTTTTTCTAGCAAATTTATTTATAGATACAGCTTCTTCCAAACAAAGTCAGGCTGTGAGGGGGATACTGAGCAGGTGCATAATTTTTCCAACGCGACATGTACTCTGGGATAAACCCATTCTTTAAAGAATATGAAATATTATTAAAATGCACTGGAGATTAAAACAGTAAAACTCAAAGCAATGTATTGAGTAAAATCTAATGAAATCACAAAAAAAATGTATCAAATATCTGTAACTCTGCTAAAAATTTTTTTAAATTAAAATGATTTCATAAAATATTGCCATGAATATGTGTGTTGTGAATATCATTTAGCATACCTTTTTACTTGGTCAAAAATTAGTTGATTGACAACAAGGAATTGTATATTCAGTGCAAATTAAACTGTTGATGTGCAACTTCATTTGTGTTGTTTGTGTAGGGGGGTGGGGGGGGGGGTGGGGGGCTAGACGTAGGCAAAGCTTCTGGGCATTGCCAATACATCTCACTATACATATCATACATACACACACTTGATTATGTCATATTGATATTAACAATAGTATGTCTACTTTTTGATACCTATGCGTACATCCATATGATATTTAAATTTAATGTCAACCCCAGTGTACAAAGGTTGGGTTGCGATCGTCTCAGTTAGTAATCCATGATTTCTCTAAATATTTGCATCATCTGAAAAACAAACCCTAGACCTGTTATTCTATTATTGTTTAAAAGATTACATGTTTGGCTGTTTGTTGTACTTTCTACCACAAATCTCAGCTGCTGTCCGGAAGTTTTTTTTTTTTTTTTTTTTTTTTTTTTTAAATGGGGGAAAAACGGTCTGGTGGTAATAAATTGATGCATCATTCCCACACAAATCTTTGAAATCGGTTGAATAATTTCCAAGAAACCCATGTGTACTATGAAAAGGGAATGATAATGATAATAGGAAACAGAAGGAAAACAGTAAGATCTTCCGAAGGAAGTCGAAAGACCTTTATTATTAGAGCAATGGTCGTTGCAAAGAAAGGAGTACGTCTTCAGACAAACGATAGACGCCGAAAGTTATTTTTCCCTAATAATAATAACATTTACGCAAATGTCTGAAAATTACACCTCATAATTTTTTTTTCGACATTTTCTGGTTTTGATTCGGACCTTTCCGGTCAAATGGTCGTCAGTTCCGGTTGATTAAAAGTCTCAAAACCTTCAAACTCAATTACAAATCATTTTATACTATTTCTTATGATTTTAGCGTAAAAGCTTTATTTTTCGGCTACTTCCGGTTTTCACCGAAAGTATTTTCAATGGATGTTTTTTTTTTCGATTGAATATTTGAAAATGAGTTCTAAATGCCTTTATTCCAAACTGTATTTTATATCACTTCCGTTGTCGACTGGAAGAGATTGGACGCAGAAACAAAAGGCGTTATGCATATTATGAAGAGATGTTCTATCATCGCTGAAAATATCATGATTCTATCTTGAGTCGTTTGTAAGAAAATGTGTCGACAAGATGAGAATTCAAAAATAAAAATCGGACAAAAAATGCAACCGGAAGTGAATTTTCAAAAAATAAAAATAATCATCTGGAGATATTACAAGAGATTGGAATAATTCCTAAAAAATCGTTGAAATCGGTCGACCAGTTTCTAAAAAATCCATGTACTATGAAAAGGGGATAATAATAGGACTGTTGATTGATTGATTGATTGTTGTTTAACGTCCCTCTCGAGAATTTTTCACTCATATGGAGATGCCACCATTTGCCGGTAGAGGGCTACAAATTTTGACCTATACTCGGCACTTAGGGCCATTGAGAAGTGAGGGATCTTTTTCGTGCCAGCACCTACTGCGACACGGGACCTCGATTTATACGGTCTCATCCGAAGGACCGGTCTCCACGTCCCGCCGTGGGATTCGAACAGGATAATTATAGGAAAATAAAGGTAAGGTCTTCCGAAGGAATTCGGAATAGCATGACTAGAGCAAAGCTCGTTGCAAAGCAACGAGTAGGTCTTGAAATGGACGAACACCGTCGACAGTATTGTATTAAAAGTTTTTATTGTAATAAAATTTATCCAACTTTCTGAAAACTGTACCCCCTCCAAGAAAACTCATTTTTTTAAACATCTTCTGATTTAAATTTGGACTTTTCCGGCCGTTCGGTCGTCTCTTTCGGTTGACGTCAAAATTTAGAAGGCCAGATAAAACCTTTTAATTTAATTAAAAAATGATTTTATACTTATTCAAATAAACTAAGAGAAAAAGCTTCATTTTTCGACTACCCCGGTTAACACTGGAAGTACTTCCAATTTACGTTTTTGTTGTGGATTTGATAATTGTATTAGTTCTATATGTCTTTATTCAAAACTGCTCCATTTTTCAAAAAAAAAAAAAAAAAAAAAAAATCTTTAAATTTAATATAATTTCCGATGTCAACCGGAAGTGACGGATGCAAAAACAAAAGGCGTTATGCACAACACAATAAAATGTTCAATTTTTCCTGAAAAATAATGATTCTGTCTTGAGTCGTTTATCAGAATATGCATGGACAAAATTACAATTTGAAAAAGGAAAATTGGACAAAAAATGCGACCGGAAGGGATTTTTAAAAAAATGAAAAAAAGCGGTTTGGAGATACGACATAATTGCATTATTCCTAAAAAAAAATGACATCAGTCGACTAGTTTTCAAGAAATCGCGTGTACTATGAAAAGGGAACAAAAGTAATAATAGGAAACAGAAGGAAAACAGTAAGGTCTTCCGAAGGAAGTCGAAAGACTTTAATAATAATAACTAGAGAAAAAAACCTCTTTGCAAAACGTTAAGTAGGTCTTCTGTCCGATTCTCAGTGTCACTGCTTGTAAGACAGATAAGTGAATGTAATGCATTAGTTAAAAAGAAGAAGGCCATTAGAGCAAAAACGACGCCGATCCGTTTTTAGTATAAGCTTATGATTGAAATTTTGGCTGATTTTCGTGAAATAAAGTAATTTATGACTACTTCCAGTTTGACCGGAAGTGATTCCAATTGACAGAAAATTAGGTCGGAAGTCTTCGCTAAAGTAAATCATTTCATTTTATGTTAACGTGGAGCCTACGTCGTATGACGTCATATCGAGTAAATGAGTTTAGTCTGTCTTTTTGGTTTTGATCCATTATGACGTCATAATTAATTTAATATGAATGGCATGCAATTATTCTGAAGGAATACAAAAATCCTATGAAATCTAATTAGCACAATATCTTGATGAAATGTGTCCGAGTCAAAGATCTGTTAAAGATTGTGCGTAATTTTTTTGATGACTATCATGAAATGACGTGCATTCCTTTTCATAGTTATTTGTTAATTATTCATAATGGTTGGTGTATTATAATATTATTATACCTCATAATAATAACTATTAAAATAGAATCTGATTGGCCGAGACAGTCACGTGACCGTCGTGTTTGCCCTGCAACAAAACTTCTTGCAATTGTCTCAAGATTGTGACATCACAATGCGGCGAATGAGAGAGTTAGATTGTTTATATTGTTGATTGATTGTGTGGATTCAAATGTGTAAAATATAAATATTTAGAAAAGTGAATTCATGGGTGGGGTTTTAATGTTACTGTTGTGTAAATTACACTGACTTGTCACGAAGGAACGTTTTTATGAAGTGCAGCTATTCCTGTAACTTAGACCTGTTTCATATTTTTTTTATCAAATGTTTACTTTTTCTTCATAGGGTTTTCTTTATATTTCCTGCATTATGTTTGATTCGGTATAATAAACAATTTATTGCATGAATGTTCGGGAGACATAAAGATTTCTTCGCCCATGAAAAATCATAATCCCCGAGGGCAACGATTTTTCATGGGCGAAGAAATATTCATGTCTCCCTCACTATAATGCAATAAATATATAATGTTTCCCTAAAATGTTATCTTGTTAAATAAAGAAATTACATTTTTTGATAAATATTCACATTGTAAACCTTAATGTAATCCCAGAACAGTCATTTAATAATTAAAGCCTGTGTAAGTGCAAACAGGTCAACGAAAAGTATTGATAAATAGGATGTCTCTCATTAATTTGAGGGGAAAGATATAAATTTTAATCACCTTTTGTAATAATTTGGGTATGTTTTTCATCATATTAAAGATTGAAAACATTCTGACAAAGACTTTTGAAAAATATTTACAAATTTAGGTGGTAAATTGACTCAAAAAATATTGAGCACATTTGCCTATATTCGTTGAAATGTTGACTTAATCTTTCATGTCAACTGAATAAAAAAGAATTTTATTCATTAATAATATTGCTTAACACGGTTCAGTAAACAATGTCCATAAACGACGATTTTGAAAAAGTATTTTTGTGATTTTCTGTATTCTCTTATGACCAGTACCCCTAAAAATGGCTGAAAATATGTAGTCGCAGTGTAAAATTATCATTCCAAGTTGCACAGGCTGCACTACATTTAATAGCAAGAAAACATACTATATACTTTTAACTGATTGATAAGCGAGTGCTAATTTCTCATTTTGAAAAGTTTGAAAATGTTGTGACAAAGACTTTTCCGACATAGGTTCTTTCTTAATAAGAAATAAGTCAATCCTGGTTACTTCCGGTTTAACCGGAATTGGTTGCAAAAGACCTTAATCAATAGAAAATACGTTCTAACGTCCTCTCTGACCTGTATACATCAATTGCATGCCGACATCTATGAAAATTACAATTTTTTCCTGTTTGGCCAGATATAACATTATTCGACATATTTTGGCCATGTCTTCAAATATAGGGTTTACATTATGTCAAATAGATCTGCTCTGCATAAGGCTACGTGGTTTGCAAATGACGTCAAAAAGGCTTACTTAATAGCCTTACTGAAGAAGTAAAATTTTAATTAACATCAGTTTACTTCGCAATAGCTTTCGTGTGGTCGCAATTCAATTCGCATTAGTTTAATAAGCATTATTTTACTTTGTATTGATTAATTGCGAATTAAACTCTCCGTGTGAACAGGGCATAAGAATAACAAGAAGGCCTTCCATACATGTGGGAAGACCTATGTTATAAAAGCAGATATTTTGGGAAGGTGTCATCAAAGCTTAAAATAAAAAAAAAAAAAAAAAAAAAAAAACAACAACAACAACAACAACACATTTTTACTGTTTTATATATTGTGTTGGACACTATTAGATTATTTCATTAGAACTGAAGTAGTATTAATATGCATATAGATTAAAGAAATTGGGTGCAGATGTTTTAAACTCTCCAAGAAGTTTATCCCGCATTCGAATGTCGTGGAGGCATTTTTCTCTAGCATTCTTTTTTATATCATTAATTGATAAATCAAAAAAATGTTGATGTGATCAAATGTCTTTATAATTTAATTGAACCACATTTTAATTTTTTTAATAGGTTGCTGCTGCTTTTTTGATGACTTGGAGTGACTTCATGAAAAAGACCAAACCTTGTGAAATAGAAGAAGCACTAAAATCACTTAATCTTAGTGTTTCATCTCCATGTAAACAACAAGATGTTATTGAAAAATTGGAAGACATAACGTCAGAAGGAACCGCTTCCTTGTGCATCAGTATCACCTTTCTTTGTATTGGCTTTGGTATCAGGTTTATGTCCCCTGGGGGTCCTGTAATAGTACGATTAATAATTGTTTTCATGGTAAGTAGGTTTTTTTTTTCTAAAGAAATACTTTAAAGTTTGATAAAATGTATCTCTTTTGAATCACGATTATATCGCTAAGACTAAAAGAGCTCTTAATAAGTTTCATTGCCATATATATATATATATATATATATATATATATATATATATATATATATATATATATATATATATACATTTCCAATAGATTTTCCCTATGATTCTTTAAAAATAGAATACAGTTCATTTTCTCATGAACTACCATGAATGGGGGATGAATATCTCCATTGTTACGTCATAATACCTTACTTGACGTCAAAACTATAGTGCAAACTGTTTTGCTTTTAAAATGAGAGTTGAATGGCATTATTTGTGGCTAATCATCAGAAAAATAATGTAAATATAAGAAATGAATTTAATTTTTGAAAATTCATGAGGTACAGGAACTACGACGCTTCACGCCGGCATATTTATCATGAAGCGCTAACGCGCTTCATGAAATATGTCGGTGTAAAGACGAATAATGACCCCCATAGAATAATGACCAGGGAGTCATATTTCAACGACAAAAAATGACCCCCCAGCCGTAGAAAAAATTATTTTTTTGTAGAAAAAGAGACCTAGGGGTCATTATTTTATGTGTGCGTCCTATAAAATATTGACCCCCGTTGAAAAATGACCCCCTTTCCAACAGAGTGCATGATACAAAATTCATAACGGGTGATTGATGCCAAGGTTTAAACCTCAATGTTTGATATTCTTCTTTATGTCCTTTTTGACCAACACTGGACGAACGCGCAATTAAAATGCAATAAAACCGCATTACGTTTACCTGCATATTTCTATCTTTTAAGCCTATTGTGTTCTCAGCACATATTGAAAATCGCAAAATGTCTACTATTGGTTATAACTGTTAACGTAATTTCCCTTTATGCCTGTCTTCCATTTGTTTCATATTTGGATATTTGACTAATTATAGACATTCATAGCTAAATAACAGACAAGCGGGATGTTCTGGTTTTTCATTGGTAAACATGTCTCCCAAAGTAATCAGAATGCTTTGATTAGGATCAACTTTTTAAAAAAAAATGAAGGAAAAAAAAGGAATGAGATACGTTTTCAGAAATAAATACGGAAAGTTATGCAATGTAGTATATATGTATATTTTGAATGACATAAAAAGTCGTGCAAATGAGGTAGAATGTATCGAAAATGACGTAATAACTCGTGCGAACGACATACTGTGGATATATATATATATATATATATATATATATATATATATATATATATATATATATATATATATATATATATATATATATATATATATATATATATATATATATATATATATTCTTAATGACAAAATGATGAAGATAACGAACATTGATGATTTAAAAATATCCACAAGCAGTGCAATTTTGTTTGGGGCATAAAAAAGGACCCCCGAAAATTGCAGAGGTGGAATCAGGTGCCTAGACAGAGTAAGCATCTCCTGTTGTCCCGTCACACCCGCCGTGAGCGCTATGAATAAATCAGGTATACGGGACATTCCGTTGTCGAATTTAGTATAAAAACAAGGGCCAAACAATTGACCCAATTATAGGTTATTTTTGTTGACAGGGTCATTGATACGACCATTGAATCTACGAAATGCTGACTTTAAACGAGGTTGTTGAAACCCCTGTAACATTAACTTACATGTATCTGTCAGTAGCCTGTCTCGATTTAAAAATTAATCGTGCTCTTGGGTATTGAATTAATTGGTAGACGTAAAAGTATGCAAATGATTGCAGAATATTACTTCATAAATAAGGAAAATTGACAATAGAAAAGGCTGAAGTCATCCCGTTTGTCAGACAACTTAGTCGTTAGTTGGTCTTTATCGTCTATAGTCAGTAGAACGTCCAAATATGAAGCAGACGTGACAAACATAAGAAGGACATAAAATTTCTGCATGTTTGAAATATATACAATCTTATAATGTGCATTCAATTTTATTTATAAACAGTGGTCTACTCTATGGGAATTTCTTTTCAAGTATATAGAAGTAATACAGGAGAATCCCAGTATAATGTACATTCAAGTCTGTTAACATGGTCGTCTGAGAATAGGATACATACATGTATGAAGAATATTTTTTAATCCACTTTAAAACAGTGATGCATTTGTCAAATCAATATGTAAACATTTTCAATACAGTGTATATTGAAGTAGATTAATGTTTTCAATTTATAATTAAAGACAGACTATTTTATTGACCTTCAAGGTGAATACATGTATAAGGATTTATTTTTCCTACATTGAACTAAAAATAGATTGAAAACAATTCTGAAGTGTTATTTCACCTGCATCTGAATTCTACTCAAGTGAACATAATATTCAAGCACAAAGAATCGGAGAAGAGAAGGGTATTGTTTCCCCTTTTCTGAATGTAAATTTTAGCAATTTCTAATTTGAAAATGTTCATTGAAAGTCTTCTAACCACCCCTCTTTCTTATACAGTATAGTTACAAATCTCTCCTACTTGAGTGAACAAGATGAACATAACATTCAGGCCCATAGAATCAGGGATGTGGTGTCCAACCCCTTCCATTTCCATGAACGTAATTTTTTTTTCGCTTGAAAATGGTCATTGCAAGTCTGGTGTCCTTCCCCCAACTTTGCGATACAGTAGAGTAAAAGAAAATCCCACTTACATCAATAAACGTTTTGAGGGATTCATCAAAGATATTTTAACTAAAAGTATTTTTTGCCTCTTATAATGCACCATTTCCCCTTTCGATGCTATGCCTGAAATTTATTTTTCTGTCAGGACGATCAGTGATTTTCCACCATCGAAAAACAATGCTCTCCTCGCCCTTTGGACTCGATAAATCTTTAACTCCACTAGATTCTGAATCATTGAATTGACCTTAAAAACAGCAATGATATTATAATGTAATGAGATCAATATATCATCGATTTATTCCCAAAGAAGCTCAAGTGAACATTTTGGCCAACAGGTCTCTTGATTTATTATTTTTATTTTGCCCCCTAAAAGTTTCAACTTTAATCTGCTTTATTTCACAAGGGGTCATTATTCTACGGGAGTCATTTTTCTTCACGTGGGGTATGCGTGTTTTTAGGGTGATGACACTTTTTCTACGGGCAAAAGGGTCATTTTTCGACGTCGAATAATGACAGGGGGTCATTTTTCGCCGTTGAATAATGACCGGGGGTCATTATTCGACGTCGAAAAATGACCCCCGGTCATTATTCTATGGGGGTCATTATTCGTCTTTACACCGGCGTAAAGCGTCGTAGTTCATGTCCTCATGAATCTTCAAAAATTAAATTCATTTCTTATATATATATATATATATATATATATATATATATATATATATATATATATATATATATATATATATATAAATATAAATATATAAAAATTAAAATTAAATCCAAGATAAACAAACAAGTTCACATTTAATTATTACACTAAGCGCTTTCGCCGTGAGGCTCTTCAGAGTGTAACAAAGTTTATAAAAACAATACAACTTGGTTGTTATGACGTCGTTATTGTGACGTCATAGAGGCAGCATTATATATTGGCGCAGGTAAATGTCATTAGGGCGCCAAAAGTATAGAATTGAACATATGTACATTGTGATGAAATAGACTGCTAATTTTAAGCTATAATGTTCAATTTACATTTAGTTTAGGTTTAAATAATTTTACAAAGTAATCTTCCTTGGCTGTGTAATTGAAGAAACTCCTTACAAGAGCCAAATTTTCGTCAAATGAAGACATACGTACAGTGGCCAAATGTATGGACCCCCTAAGTGGAACCTGTCCTTATTCAATAACAGGAGAGACGTTTACTTTTAAATGTGGTAAAACATTTACCGTTAATGCGAATATGTCATGCAAATCTAGAAATTTAATATACTGTATGACTTGTACTTCATGCGGGGAAAACTACATTGGACAGACCGGTAACAAACTAGCTGACCGTGTAAGAGTCCGTAAACAACAAATACGGGACCTTCTGTCAGGAATACGCCATGCAGTGAACATTTTGATTCATGTGCGAATGGAAACTTTTTAATATTTCCATTTTATAAAGTTCTAGAAAATAATGAACAATTACGGAGAGCCAAGGAAGATTAGGTCTTCCGTCTTCTATGGAAGGCCTTCTTGTTATTCTTATTACTTTGTAAACTTATTTAAACCTAAACTAAATGTAAATTGAACATTGTAGCTTAAAATTAGCAGTCTATTTCATCACAATGTACATATGTTCAATTCTATATTTTTAGCGCCCTAATGACATTTACCTGCGCAAATGTATAATGCTGCCTTCATGACGTCACAAAACGACGTCATAACAACCAAGTTGTATTGTATTTATAAACTTTGTTACACTCTGAAGAGCCTCACGGCGAAAGTGCTTAGTGTAATAATTAAATGTGAACTTGTTTGTTTATCTTGGATTTAATTTTAATTTATAACCTACCTATACCGTGGACTTTTACTACAATTTCACTATATATGTATATATATATATATATATATATATATATATATATATATATATATATATATATATATATATATATATATATATATATATAACTCTGATTTAAGGACTAGGGAGACCAGACCATTATATATGGCTTAAGGGGACAATATACAGATTTTTTAAATTTGCTTTTTTCTAAAAAGAAATACCAGATCAAAGATCTATAGAACACCATTTAGTCGACTCTTGCTTTATTTTTTCATAATAAATGCCTCCTAAAAATATATGAAAAAAATGGTCTCCTTAATATTCTATGTTTCTCTCATATGACTTAAGGAGACCAGTGTATATTTTTTATAAATATAACTTGTGGTTTAAGTAGACCATTTTTCTTTCATAGTAATTTCACTTATTATGCATTAATTAACATATTGTTTCCAACCAGAATAGTTGCGGATGGTCATTAGTCAAGGTCAGCAGAAAGATATTTGTGCTAATGTGACTCAACATGATCAGTACAAAACTTTGAATTAAACTAAAGTCATTGCACAAGTGACTTAAACGCAGTGGTTAGAGCGTCTGCTCTAGAGTAGCGAAGTAAGGAGTTGATCCTTACGTCGCAGGTTCAAATCCCACTGTGGGATGGGGAGACCGGTCCTTCAGATGAGACCGTATAAATCGAGGTCCTGTGTCGCAGTAGGTGCTGGCACGAAAAAAATCCCTCGATGCTCAATGGCCGTAAGTTCCGAGTATAGGACAAAATTTGCAGATCTCCACTGGCATGTGGTGGTGTCTCCATATGAGTGAAAAAATCTTGAGAGGAATGTTAAACAACATACAATCAATCAATATATAGAGAGTATAAGCCCAGAGTAGCTTGTTCTGATATCCACATTTAACTCTCAATGCTGTCGCCCACATGGTGCAGTGGAAAGAGCCTATGCTCTAGAGTCGTGGAGTTAGTTGATCCTTTTGTCACATGTTTGAATCCCACTGTGGGACGTAGAGACCAGTCCTTCGTACAAACAGAGGTCCAGTGTCGCAGTAGATGCTGGCATGAAAAAAATCCCTCACTGCCCATTGGCCCTGAGTGCCGAGCATAGGTCATTTGCAGCTCTCCATCGGCAAGTGTTGGCATATGAGTGAAAAATTCTCCAGAGGGACGTTAAACAACAAACAAACTCTCAATGCCCAAAACAGTTTAACCTAAAAGTGAATGCAGACACAGATTATTCTTTAGACCAAGTATAGTATACTCCATATTGTTTTGTTGAGGACACAAAGTTCACAGTGGACATCAAGTAATTTTTCCTGCTATTTATACCCAACTTCTTTTAAACCATAAAGTCACCGAGTGCATTCGCTTTCCAACTAATTGATGAAGTTCTGACCTATGCCTATATTTGTTTAAATTCTTTCTGATTTAAGAATACATTTGACCAGTTGAAACCAAGAGTACATGTACTACATAAAATTTCAAGGTTGTGATTAAGATTCAGTAAAAGTTATGCCCCATCCAGTATAGCAATATGTGGATGCCATGTTCAATATACCCGGTACATATTTGCTATCATTAAACTTGCAGAGACCATGAATCAAAATAATTCAAATACTTAAAAATCATTTTATTTTTACTGCTAGTCAAAATACAGTCACTCAAGCATATCCTTTGTTAATTTGAAAAAAAAAATGATAGTTTAACATTTATTATTAATACCATACCAAAGCACAAGATAGTGCACTTCTTACATAATCCAATGATTCATGCTGTGATTTTACCTATTTAGATGTTTCTTATTTACAGTTCAGTATACATGATATACCAGTACAATGTGACACTAACCTAGTATCAATTAAATGGATCATTACTATTCTGTTTTTAAGAAGTTTGCAGGGTAAAAAGTATAATAAAATAAAAATGTTGATACATTTATTGATTGCATATGCTAAAACCTTTTATAAAATATCAAACATTGTATCATAACAGCTTTTACAAATTAATTCAATACATTCAAAGGTACAAAAATCAAATTATTTTCATCCATATTCAGTTGAACAACAGCTACATCTATTATATAAAATGTATGGTAGTTGGCACTGATGGTATATATATCATATTCAGTTGAACAACAGCTACATCTATTATATAAAATGTATGGTAGTTGGCACTGATGGTATATATACAGACCTGTCTACCCTTTTCATTGCGAGGGTGTAATTTCAAGACTCAATTAAGTGGAATTTATGAGGTAAAGGCGTAATCCTTTATGTTTCCCTACTTTGATGTTTTGCAAAGCTACTATATTGTCTGAATCAACCTGAAATTGTACATCATTGAACAAAGCAAGCATGAATGTTTCTTTTTCAAATCATTTATAGACAAAAAGTCCCTTTGTTGTAAAAACTGGTATCGTAATTGCAATCAAATCAAACTTATTTATCTAACATTCCTAATGAACGTTTGGAAAAAAATTAGCAAATCACATAATTCAGAGTTTCAATCGCATATTAATACAAATTCTACATTATTCCGCTATTTCGATTTTGTTTTTCTTACATTTACTTGTCTCTATGTTGTTCTTAGCAATGTAAGAATAAACCGAATTGAAAATTAAACTGACTTTACTTATTGCACATATCATTCAAAAGTTTTGTTTCCTTAATTTTGGCATGCAACCCGTTTAAAAGGCATAACTACAATGTGTATTACGTATGTTGTTTGTATCATAAATAATCATATCGTGAAGAACTGAAACCCTCCATTAATTAGTATTAATTACCTTCTCGTTTTCATTAAGGAAAGCCTTTACTTTAACTCCAAAGTTAGCCTTTCATTAAGTTGTTTATGAAAAAATATTTAAAAAGCGTAAAATTAGTTTTCATGGCGTAACAGCGTAATTTTGTGGTAAAAAGCGGAAAAATTACGCCAAAAGCGGAAGGGTAGGCAGGTCTGTATATATCCTGAGCAAAGAAAAAACATACCTAATCAAAGAATACAAAGCTCACTTCTATAAATGTTATCTACTAGTAAGGCAAAGTCTCACTTAACAAACACTCTGGTAATGTATATCACCTGGATCCAAAATCTATGCAAGTTGGTCTGGGTTAGATTTAACTGCTCAATAACCCTGAAAATGTATGTTACATCCAGCATCAGAAGCAGGATACATCATCTATGTTTACTGATCACCAAAGAGTATATTGTTACTTTGAATGAACCTTCTCTAAAAAACTGGTCATTAATCCAGAATATCTAAGTCAAATCAAGGATTGGTACCCTGAAACATTTACATGTACATACATCATCTTTGCAGGTTTGTTCAACATAGAGTTTATAATTACATGAGAATAGGACTGCTCAAAACACTTAATCTTGTGGAGTCCCCCATGTGGCGCAAAGGATAGAGTTTGTAATCTAGAGTCGCGAGTAAGGATTTAATCCTTAAGTCTCAGGTTCAAATCCACTGGGGATGTGGGGACCAGTCCTTCAGATTAGACCATATAAACCGAGGTCCCGCCTAGCAGTTGATGTGGGCACAAAAAAGATCCCTTACTGCTCAAGGCCCTGAGTGCAAAGTATAGGTCAAATTTTGCAGCTCTCCACCAGCAAGTAGTGGCATCTCCATATGGATGAAAAATTCTTGAGAGGGATGTTAAACAACAAACAAACAAAAACAAAAAAAAACACATGAGGAAAATGTAGATCAGATCAAGCATCTGAAGTAAATCTGTTAATGTGCTTTAATCCATGCAAGTTTGTCCAGGTAGAGCTTAGGAATGAACCTTGCTCCTTAAATTTTAACTGGGATGACAATGCTAGGTATATAGTGAGAACTCATCTAGACTGTCCAGAAAATCTAAAAAATATTTAGCAATTTCTTACTTGCATGATTTAAAAAAATCTGCAATCTAACATTATTTCAAAAAAAATTTCAACACATTTTCTAATTTTCAACAAATTCAATGCACTATGAGACGATTTAACATTTCTTAACCACATACACTGTACTTAAAGTGCAATA
This sequence comes from Saccostrea echinata, assembly GCF_033153115.1. NCBI lineage: Eukaryota > Metazoa > Mollusca > Bivalvia > Ostreida > Ostreidae > Saccostrea > Saccostrea echinata. The sequence continues at coordinate 195,053 of NW_026889846.1, forward strand.
TACATGCATTATACTGTATGTTAAATCTTTACAGTTTTCTTCAAGTACTCTAATAGTATATGAAATATGAAGATTACCAACAGTGATCAAGCTTTAAAGTCCATTGAAACAATACATAATTAGAGCAGAGCAAACAGACTCTAAAAACACCATGTGCAATGGAGGAGAAAGCATTTCCTGCCATGTGCTCCTTGACATGATTGGGCAAATGGAAAAATCCACAAACAATTCAGTGTAAACAATTTTGATGAAAAACATTAGTCAACATTCAACTTAATGATCGATTGAATTTGCTATAACAATTAATTTACACGTAAGTGTACACACATGTATGCATACTAGATGAATTATTTCACAATATCCAAAATTGGACAATAATAGTTTCTAATCTAGCTAGACAACAGGAAATTTTCATTATTACTTAAATTACATGAAACTATTGAAGTCTATGAGATAAAAATTATATCTAAAAATTATACACATTTTAACAAGTGTTTACAGTTTAGTGTATTTATTATACACAAATGATGACTTAGTAATTATGACTTACTAGTAAAGTCCACAGATTGACTTCCAGATTTCAACTCAAAGGCTTGAAGATTTTTAGTTGCTCTTTTATCATTTTCTTTTTCACTGAATATTTTCATTTTTATTTTCAAGACGCTGTTTTTGTTGAGGTCTTTTAGCAGTTTGATGCAATCCAAGAACTCCAAGGGCAATTTAAGAACTCCTGAATTTCTTTCTTACCTGGAAAAAATAAAAATTTAAAAGTTTAAAATATATTCAACTTACATGAAGAAAACTAGTAAAACTTGTGATAATGTAATAGACCTTTCAGATGTTCCAAAGCAGCTACATGTATCTAATTAAAAAATATAAAGTTTGAAGTATTTAGAGTCACCTGTATTCTGAACAAGCATAAGGGATATGTGTATTTGACAGACAGATGAATGAATAGACTGATCACTATAGAGCACCTTAGTCTTTTTTCAATAATCTTTACATTAGTGAAAATCAAATAGGAACTAGAGTGTTTCAAGGAATGTATATGTCACCTGCTAGGTATCGTCATTAAAGAGGTAAATAAATCTAAGAGTGGTCAGCTATTAATTTAATATTAGCATGGAGGTTCAAGCATTTGCCTGCAAGGAAAAAAAGGACCCAAAAGTATTTAAAAGACTGGGATAGAATCTGGCAATCAGAGAAAATATGGTTCCCCAGTCCTCAAATGAATAATTTAATTAAAATTATGAGGAATAACTATTTATCATTTTATTAATACACATGTAGGTGCTTCCAACAATCCTCGGAGGAAAGGAATTTCAGACTGTCTTTACTTAATTGTCACTTTGTCAGTCAACACGATTCATTGTGGAATACTGATCCCAATGTATTTTCATAGTATTTAAATATAAGTTTGTGTGGTAACTGAATTTCATACAGTTTTAAAGTATAGTATCATGAGCTCAAAAACATATATAAATGCTAATTATCAAAACCCTGCCTCTCAAAATTTTGGAGATATAAGGTGTGACAGACGGACAGACAGATACCAGGTAAAGTGATCTCTAAGTGTCGTTCTGCTCTGCAGTTGACACAAAAATGAAAGTTAGTCAATTTTTGACCATGTATATCACTTCAGTGATGAAAGGAATGCTGAAGTGGTAAGTCTATCCTAATTATTTGAAAATACGGCAACCCCATTGGTCAGAATATAATACATATGCTGTCCAGCCTTAATTTCATTGGCATAAAGCAGCACAAAATACGATTTAATTGGATGGTGCAACTTGTTTTTCTAGCGGGCGCTGTTGCAACCCTGGAAAAGAAAACAGGACTGGGGCTTGCCCCTAGGGGGCACTTACTGACCGGAAGTAAACAAACAACAGAAATAGCAATACACTAGAAATATGTCCATAGGACATGTATGCCCGCCGAGTGTATAGTAATGCAACATGAAATTTTGTGTTAGTGTATGAAGTTTGATGAGAATATCTTGAAAAGTTTCTTTAAAATTGAAATTGAGATCTAAAAAAAATGGATATAAATGATAAATTCTCACCAAATTATGTATAGATGCATAGCCTTAGATATCAATATTTTAAATGGTTTTAAAACCATGCAAAATGCAAATTGAAGGAAAGTGAGGTCAAGGTCACAGGAAAGGTCAAAAGTTTTTGAAATAGTTGAATAGGTCTTACTAATTATATATGTATCAGCATATTAAGTTTGATAAAGAATATCTTGAATGATTTCTTTAAAACTGAGCTAGTCACAAGCGTGGCGCCATGGTTAGAGCGTCTGCTCTAGAGTCGCGAAGTAAGGAGTTGATCCTTATGTCGCAGGTTTGAATCCCACTGTGGGACATGGAGACCAGTCCTTCGGATGAGACCTTATAAATCAAGGTCCCATGTCACAGTAGGTGCTGGCATGAAAAAGACCCCTCACTGCTCAATGGCCATGAGTGCAGAGTATAGGACAGAATTTGCAGCTTTCCACTGGCAAGTGGTGGCGTCTCCATATGAGTGTAAAATTCTCAAGAGGGACTGCAGATTACCTGTAATGATTGACCAAAATCCCTACTAGGCTTTAAACTCTTCATTCTTGACCTGTATTTCGTCAAATAAGATTTTTCCAGTTAATTAAGGTAAAATTACTAATTGTTAAAACTGTAAATGATTTTTTTTTTTTTTTTTTTTTTTACCTGAGCCAGATTTTTACTTTTCTTAGAAGTGTCTGTATTTGACTGTTGGTTCCACCTATCTCAAGAAAATGATCTGTAAAAGTAAATGTTAGAAATCATAATCTGTTCTCTATCTACTATAATCATGAGAAAAGGTGTTGAAAATTAACAGATGGAGATAAAATCAGCAGTCATATTAAAGGCTTTTTTTCAATAATCAATTTATTAGTGAAAATCATAAAAGTATTAGGCAAAAAGGAAAAATAAATGTTGTCATTAATTAACCTTGCATATCTCTACAATTTTCTGATAAGAAAATTATACCCGATAGATGCAATATAATCACCCTTTGCCTGCCCCTAAATTATGATTATTTAAAACAAGGTTCTTTTAGAGGTGCCTAGGGTCGAAATTCATAGAAAAAAACCTACAAAAAACGTGAAAACCTATTTCTATCATACTGGTTTATATTTATTACAAATGTCCTCATAGTCAGCATAGCCAAGAACAATAGACCGCAGACTCTCACCATGAACATTTTTAGTGTCCTGGTTCGAAACCATTTGTTGGCACATTTTTATTTTTTCAAACTTTTTACCTGTATAAACACTAAAGAACGAGTGCACTTATGGGCCCCGGTAAATTAAATTAAGCATAATTTTCCATCTCAGATCATTAATTGATATCTAAACCATAAGATTCAACAAATTTTGAATATACAAAGAGCAAAGCCATACAATGTGGTAGGGGTCAGCTGACATTCGTGATTTTCTATAGTAAATCGAGGACGGTCATTCATTTCAAAGCTTTTGTTTATTGTCAGCCTAACACTGTACAAACTTGTGCGATTGACAAAAAATGCATTATACATTTATAAAACTTGTGTGAAAGGAGGAAATTTGTACATGATTAGGCTTGTACTTAAAATATTAAAAATGTATGAAAAGTTCAATGTTTTTCCTATAACAAGCAAGAGCTATTTACCTGTATGACCTATGTTGAACCCACCCGTGGAATAAATTATTTAAAATACTGGTAGTCACGTGAGTTCTACCCCGGTAAACATTCCTCAAAGATGCTCACTGTAAAACATAACCACGTTCTGTATCATTATATCGAAGTCAAGCCGCATAGAGATGTTTGTATGTATTTGGTTTTAGGAACACGAGATGGTTAGGAGAGTTTAGTGTCGTTAAAATGTCATCATAAATAAAAGTGTCAACCATTTTAACATTCATGCAAGACAATGGTACTGGTATTGAAAGCCACCTAAATACACTTTTTTTCATTTTAAAATTTAAAGGAACTAATGTTAATACTTATTGTATTATTTCAAATGCAAGCATGCAAATTTCTTAGTTTGATCACTATGGATACAGGTATCTATACAACTTCATTCGATTTTTTTCTCGGGTAAAATAGCACAAGAAGTATCATTCGGCATACGCGCCTGTCAATGATCCACCATCAGATTGTTCAAGTGTCTGATTTAAATGTCTCCTCCCCTTGATTTAAATAAACGAAACTCAAAATAGGTTCGGTACGACTTTTCCGGATTTGGGGTATCTATAGACATTTAAAAAACTTCATTTGTTTCAAATCCATGCTGATTTAGGTGATGTTTTAATGTGATTTTAATTAGAAATGTCCACTTGTGTTTAACTATTACCAAAAGAGAACAATTTGGTAATACATTCTAAAGTAATATGGCACTGAAAAAGGACCCATTAAGCATTGCTTAAGTGCACTTGTCCTTTGATTTTTTAATACAGGCTTTTGCATTTTACTTAATATATTTTCTTCCTTAAATGCATGTTTGGTGTTGATATAAAAGACATCTATGGAAATGCAGATCATAAATTCTCTTTAACTAAACGCAATCAACCGGAACTAAACCTCATTGTAAGCACACTTTGTTCGAGGACATGAATCATTCACTTTGTGTTACTCGATACTCCAGGTGTCATGAAAAAAAATCATGCCGAGCAATAATTGCTGTGTTTGCCTTTCAAGAACATAATGACATGTAATAGTACTGTTGTGCCAGTGGGAGAGATACTGTTCTATGCAGAGTAGATGCAGTTCATTCCTCGGGAAAAATGTGTGCATTGGCGATATGTTATGCTAAAAATGCATGAGGGTTTTCAGATTAGAAAAGAATGTGGTAAGGTCAGTTAAGGTTTTATGTCCCATTGCCATTACTCAGTCAGACATCAAGAATGACCCTCAAACAAAGGATGTATCATTCTGTAAATACTGAGGTAGGATCACATGAACACACAGTTGAGTAGAATGAAATATATCGAGATAACAATCAGTATTCAAGCTCAAAAGCCCATCAAAAAATACAAAATAGGAGCAGAGCAAATACGGACCTCCAAAACATCAGAGGTGGGATCAGGTGCCATGGAGGAGTGAGCATCCCCTGCAGACTAGTCACACCCGCTGTGTGCTCCTTGTCACGACTGGGAAACAATAGAAAATTCCATACACAATTCAGTGTGTAAATAATGGCCTAACAATAAGTATGAAAAACGTCAGTCAGCATTTTACTTAATGATAAATTGTATTTGCTGACAAGGTCATTGTATCGACCATAGAACTTACAAAATGATGACTTTAAACAAGACTGCTGATATTCTTGTTTCAGCAATTTGTTTGTCAATAACTTACCTCCTTTTAAAAATTGTTCATACATAGAGGATGCTCTTGTGTATCGAATCAACTGAGAGATATAAACCCCGTATGCAGGTGATGAAGGTATATTTTAGGAATGACTCTAATTCTTGGCCAAATTATTCGAGTATAACCTGGTTTGGGTCAGTTTACGCTTTATAATCCGCGAAGCGGATTATAAAACAGCGTAAACTGACCCAAACCAGGTTATACTCGAATAATTTGGCCAAGAATTAGAGTCATTCCTTATAATTTAATTCTAAAATCATTAAACAACTGTGTGTGTAAAATTTCGTTGCTTTTTATTAGTTCAAATTTGCCGCTCAATAATACAACCCTAGTAACGGAAGTGATGGGAAGCAAGGGGAGGTAAAAACTGATACATAGTCCTAGCAGCCATGTTTTTTGTTTGCATGTGGTAAGATCCGAGTTATTGTTTGAAGCTAAAGGTACATTTATTAAATCTGGAATTTTCCATGAATCCCGAGGACTGGAAATGAGAGCATTGCATGGATACAGACGATTCAGCTGGTTGTCAGGGGGGTGTGTCCCCATACCAAACCAGGTTATACAGAAATAATTTGTGTTCCTTTTTGGATATTAACCAATCAGAGGCTAGAATACAAACACAATTAAATTATTGCTGAATAAGTAAGGGAAGTTGATGATTGAAAAGTTAAAGTCATCACGTTTATCATAAAGCTTGGTTGTTAGATTACCATTAATGTAGAACTAAAGCAATACATGAGAAACAAGAAACTACACACGTGACCTAAAGTCAGTGACCGGAACATATATCGGTAAGCTTTTTCTAAAGACTGTACCAATATTGGTCCTATAGGTCATCTCATATTTTTAACTAGAAGTGTTCCTTTGATATACTATATTTTACTTAATTTCTATAGACTTACTATACCCTGAAAAAAAAAAAAGGAAAACAGGAACTACCTGTTTAAATGACCCCGACCACCGAGGTTAATCTAAAGTTTGTCCCTGCCTACCTGAAAAACAGACTGCCTCGGGCAGTCAGTAATTTCCAACTCTGGTTATGAGATGCTAAATGTTAAATATTTACAATTAAATGCTTATATTTACATTTTTAAATTCATCATAGATTGAGAAAGTCGATAAAATCATTTCTATATTAAGTCTGTATACTGTATAGGGGGAAAATAACTCGCGGTGTTAATATTCGCTATATTCATGGTGTGAATAAATCCGTGAATTCAAGAAACAGTGAATAAGTTTTCAATAACCTACATGTTATATTTGGAAATTTGAGAATAGACTACGATAAGTAAATATACGTGCAGTACATGGTCATTTTAGTAATTACGAATCATACTTGTCATTCAATTATTTTAATTATCACGCTTAACATTGATTTAGATCACCCAGCAGATAATAACCTGTATTTGTAAAAAAAAAAAAAAAAAACTGTTTTAATAGCCAACGCTACATGTTTCATCAATCAAAACACTAGGGTCATGGGTTTTGAATACCCGTACGTAACTATGTTACGACGTGTATTTGTTACCTGCATTATCATGTTTTTGTCGACATTTTGGTTTTATAAAATCATTCAAATAACTATCGAACTTGCTGATGTATATATAAATCTACCCTGTTGTTCGTGAAGTGAATACATAATGCTGATTAATGCCTTCTAGCTATGCTATGGATTACCCGGTAAATGGATATAGACATTGAAGGGAGGTACATGTAACCTTAGTTATATACCAATTCCGCGAATTCAACAAACTGCGATCGTGTCAGAGGAGAGAAAAACATGAAAATTACAACCCCTGAAATTAATCCCCTATACAGTACTTCAACCGAGAAATTAGTTGAAACTGGTTCCAGAAAAGAAGCTGAAAATGTTCAATAGTTTACAGACAATACTTGACACATGATGACTGAACAAGAACAGATAGCAATAAGTACATTGTAATTTAAATGACTCAGGTGAATTATAACCTGTTCAATCTTAGATCCATCTTTTTTCTAACACGAGGGTTGATCCAAAAGTTCATGGAATTTAATTATTTCTAAAATTTTATTGTGATTTGATGAAAGCAAACAATAGGCATATTTATAATATAGAGTCATTATGCAACAATACTGGAAAATTTCACTAAGTTCCAATTACCAATAAGGTCACATGAGCTTTCTGAACACTGATAGTTGTAAAATCCGGGGGAGACTTCGAAGTAACGTGAAGTTAAGTATGTCATGTCATGTTATAGGAGCATCTCACCCTCATGTTCAATTCAACTAAGTAATTCTACAGAATATTCTGCCTTTTTCTCCTTTTTTCTCTCAAGAAAAGCCTGGGTATCCACCAATCGACTTATCTTTATATTACATTCATATTTCAAAAATACTCCCCATCTTTCCATATGATGTTCCAATTCAGTAGCAAAGTCAAGCACAGTACGTCAGCGGTCAACATCCATCAACGCTTAATTTGTCTACGAGAAAAACAGACCCTCCAAAAGCAGCCACACCATGGAAGTTCTATTGTTCTTAAATTTCTCACGCCACTGGAAAATCAGTTGCTAAATGCATTTTTCTCCAGCCTGTATCAGTAGTATACCCCTTTAAGTCAGAGTGTTCCTAAGATTTTAACAAAACTTATAACTTGACTGAAATGTGACGTTCTCTAACAATTAAAAGATGAACAAGAAATCATCAACTAATAATCTAAATATCAAGTTAAATCAGTAAAACTCTCACATACAGGTATATTAGTGGTCAAGCAATCGTAATTATGACAAAATTCTCATTTTATTTGCCACTTGGCGCAGGTTTTTTCTTATATCACGTATTAAGAATTAAAATGATAATGAACAAGTAAATGTCTCCCCTGCATTTTAAAACATCCTTTGCTATGGCAACTGCCATAGAGTTACTATCATTAAAATTTAAAATATTTTTTTATCAAAAAAATTCAACAAGTGTCTATATTCTTATTTGTAATTTTCAACCACTTTCACAAATAAATAAATAAAATAAGAAGAAATTCCATGAACTTTCGGATCAATCCTCGTACATGTCAGTCATTAAATTTATATAATATACAGTATGCATAAGGGAGACCAAATGTATTATTACTGCATTAAGGAGACCAACCACTATCCATATGTAAATCAGTATTCAACCACTTTCACTAATAAAAAAATAAAATACGAAGAAATTCCATGAGCATTTGAATCAACCCTCGTACATGTCAGTCATTAAATTTATATAATATACAGTATGCATAAGGGAGACCAAATGTATTATTACTGCATTAAGGAGACCAACTACTCTCCACATGTAAATCAGTATTCAACCGCTTTCACTAATAAATAAAAAAAAATATGAAGAAATTAGTGATGAGACATCAGTTAATTTTCATAATCGATCATCGGTTGGAATCGGTTACTGCTTCTGATGAGATTTCACCGATTATAATTGGATTTCTTCATAGTTTTGTATACAAAAAGCAGACTATTACAATAATTTTATTTATTTCTTTAACATGAATATATAAAATACATAATATATTATTTTCTTTGTTGTTTTGCTTCTTTTACACTTTCTAGACCTAAAAATATTTACAGTGGACACCCAACATGGCTGCCTAGCGGCAGAAAACGAACTTCAAAAAGTCGTGGGGGGAATTGATCACTCTATATTTAAGGTAAATGTTGACTAAGTTGCATATTTTATATCTCAAATAAAAGACACAATTAATATTTTTTGAATAAAAAGAATCAGCTGATTGATCAAACCAAAGAGCAAACACAGATTTGGCAGAAAAAAAATTCACCCGGGGGTAAATTGAATGGGTCGGTCGGGTTATTACAGGAAACAAAAATAATTTTTTTTAGGCCCTATATATGCATCTTCGGTTCTTAATCACCTCTGCTTCGTGCTAGTTGGCTAGTATCAGATGCAGATGCCATTTTCTTCCGTTAAGAAGAAATAAATTTTAAACCAGAAATGGATAATTCCGGAATGTATTGTATTAGAAGTATGTTTCCGATGATCGATTATGAAAAACTATAATCGATCATCGGAATTGGTAGCATTTTTTTGTCGACAATCGATGTTTTCTGATTATCGGTACAACACTAGAAGAAATTCCACGAACTTTTGGATCAACCCTCGTACATGTCAGTCATTAAATTTATATAATATACAGTATGCATAAGGGAGACCAAATGTATTATTACTGCATTAAGGAGACCAACTACTATCCACATGTAAATCAGTATTCAACCACTTTCACTAATAAATAAATAAAATATGAAGAAATTCCATGAACTTTTGGATCAACCCTCGTACATGTCAGTCATTAAATTTATATAATATACAGTATCATAAGGGAGACCAAATGTATTATTACTGCATTAAGGAGACCAACTACTCTCGATCCACATGTAAATCAGTATTCAAAACTTGAGATTTTGATTACCCTAATAATTTACATGTTTAGTTACATGAACTAAATCTATTTACCTTTGTCATAATGCAAGAACTGTTTTACATTCAGCCAACTTTAACATTACACATGCATACAGTGTATGCCATGCATTAGGAAGACCAGATGCATTATTTCAACATTAAAGAAACCAACTACAATGGAACAATTAGACAGTATTCCAAAATGTTCATTCCAATACCATGGTATTTTCCCTTAATTTGTTTGTATTTAGATGACTTAAATCAATTTATCTCAGCCAGAATTGGAACAAAAAAACTAATCATAAAAGCGGCCAAACACATGAACAGACAGATGGACATGATGATTCCTATGCTTATATACACCCAAAGTTGCCAAAGTAGAGCAGATGCAGTGGTTAGAGCATCTACTCTAGAGTCGCGGAGAAAGAAGCTGATTCTTACATCGCGAGTTTGAATCCCACTGTGGGACATGGAGACCCGTTCTTCAGATGAGACAGAGGTATTAACCGAGGTCCCATGTCACAGTAGGTGCTGGCTCGATAAAGATCCCTCAATGCTCAATGGCCATAAGTGCTGAGTATAGGACAAAAATTTGCAGCTCTCCACCGACAAGTGGTGGCGTCTCCATATGAGTGAAAATTCTCAAGAGGGACGTTAAACAACAAACACTATACACTCAAAACTTTGTTTGCAGAAGATTTTGTGATACATGCTTTACAAGTATATATATTGTTCATAAGGGAATAAAAATGCTATAATATATCATTAAGGAAAGCAACTGAACTTAAATGTGCACTTCTAATTGAACTAAACAAAATTACCCTTTGTCAGAATGTAGATTTATAAACAGGAAGGCTGTTTTTCTTAATTTTTTCCATGTCAGATTCAGACTGTTCTTGAAAAAATTCTGGCATACACCCTGTAAAAGTGAACAGTGCAGATAATAAAGAGCTTCTAAATAAACTGCATAATATTTAAATGATCCACTTAAAAGGGATAACAAATGCATTTAACTCCATCAAGGAGACCAACTGATATCCATATATATATAAATCAGTACATGTATTTTAATTGTGATATTTTAATATCCTAGTAATTTACATGTTTAGTTTCATGAAATAAATCTATTTACCTTTGTCCAATGACCAATGAGCACAAGCACTGATTTTTCCTCTTTTTTCTTAACGGAATCACCAGGGCCAGTCTGCG